>NC_083468.1:12936764-13051764 GCF_030014155.1 Tachysurus vachellii | reverse complement strand
GGCGGGAATCAAACCCCAACCCTGGAGGTGTGAGGCGAACGTGCTAACCACTAAGCCACCATGCCCCCCTAATGGTGATTTCTGTGCATAATTAATAATAATTGTGTATAGTAAATAGACTACTATACATTACCAACATTCATTTTTACCAAGCCAAACAAACATATTTATTAAATTGGCAACTACCAGATTCCAGCGTTTCATATACAAAAATCAGCATATCTACCAAGAATTAATTTCAAGCCACACAATGCAGACACATAAAAGTGTTACAAAACTGTGTGCAAAACAAAAAGAAAAACACACTGCACCTGAGCTTCTGCTGGATAGTACAGATGGCTGTGGTACAGTAGGCAAAGGAAATGCTGGCAGAGGCTCCTGGTGACTTGTAATAGCTGGGTAAAGAGGCAGCACCCCCAGGGCCTTCCCCAACAGGCGCGGCCCCAGGCTGAGTACACGCACTTTCACATCCCGGTAACAGTGGTTAATCATGCGCAGATGCACGTTTACCCTGGTGCTAATGCGGATCAGGCACTTAACCATAGTGCTACAGAAGAAATGCCTACAGGCACAAACTGTATGTGTTGTGCCAGGGTTGAGTGAGATGAGGCAAAGAAGGGTGCTTCCAAACAGGGGCTCACACAACAGGATCTGGCCTCTCTGTTTCCACACAGCCAATGACTTAAATGGAGAATTAGTTTTCAGCTATTTTCAGACTGCTGGATATTAATACTCCAGGAAGATAAGGTGTCAGCATGTATTGGATATATGCTGCTCTCACTTAACTTAGTCTTACTCTAAACACTGAACAAGAGGTTCTCACACTAATTCATGTTATGTATAAACAGGTTAACATAAAAAGCAATAAAACTATACTGAGATGTGCTTTTCATATCTAGAGGCTTGAGAACTGTTTCAGAAATAGGCATGTTCAGGAGGTGCTTGTGTACATCGCTTTAGCACATGTTGGCACTTAAGCAGATTTTTGAATGACACAAACACCTGTTTCTCTGCAACAAAGCTCAGATTGCAGCTTCCCTGTGCTGTGTGTGTGTGTTTTGACTGTTTGGAAGCAAAGAAGTTCAGTAGGAAAAATATTGTGACTATATAACTTTTCAGGTCAAAATTAAACTTAAAATAAATAATACATGCCTAAATCTACAGGTGCATCTCAAAGCATTTTAATATCAAGAATATCATATATTTTCATACAATTTAATTAAAACATTGAAACACATTAACTGAAATATTTCAAGCCTTTTCTCTTTTATAATTTTGATAATTATGGCTCACAACTAATGAAAATCAAAATATTCATATATTTTATAAGATAATCAAATAAATGTTTTATAACACAGAAAAGTCAACCTTCTGAGTATGTTCATTTACATATCGTCGCTGTCGGGCGGAATCCTTGTATATCCAAAACCATTATTTTTCAGGAAATTAAAAAAACGCCGTACCTTATCTGCAGTGCACAGGGTTTAGTCCGCGTTGCAGTGGATTGAACTAGCGGGGGTCAAGATTTTTTTTTATTTGAGCCCAGTGTTTTGAAGACATTTACCTCAGAAGACGTGTTGATTCGTTGTAACTCTTCTTGAGGAGAAATATGCCGCGAAGCTCTCCCGTGGAGTGAAGAAGAGGTGGACAGTTGAAGTGTCCAATGGAGTTATGAGATTTGCGCTCAAGCTATTTTCAAGACTTTAGATTGGTTAATAACTTGTAAAAATAACAGACCCACGTGGAGACTGACCAATAGCATCGATATGTGAAAAAATATGAAATTGAACAAATTTGGACATACGAGGTTTTTGTATAGCACGTTTAACAATTCCCATTGAATCAGAGCAGCTTTACAGAAGTATGAAAACAGAAAAGAGAGAGAAAAAAGAAATAAATATAATAATAATAATAATAATAATAATAATAATAATAAAAAAAGAAGAAATAAGGATAAAAATAAATAAATTAATATATGCAATTAAAGTTTAGAATTAATTAAAAAAAGGAATTTAAAATGTAAAATACTATATATCTAATCTCTATCTCTAATGAGCAAGCCAGAGGTGATGGCAGCAAGGAAAAACACCCTGAGATAATATGAGGGAGACACCTTGCGAGGAACCAGGCTCAGAAGGGAGCCCATCCTCATTTGGGTGACACTGGACAGTAAATAATGTAAATGGAAAAATGTAATTCTACAATAGTTTATAAAAGTGAAATAAACTAAGGGAAAAAATCCCTGAGATGATATAAGTAAGAAACCTTCAGAGTAACCAAATAAGGCAGGATATTTTCCTGGCATCCACAGCAATGAGTCACTAGCTGACCATGCAGATCAATCCCTGGCAGGGTGACCAATGGGCGACGAGACTTTAACCAGGGGTACAAAGTCAGGGTTGACAAAGTAGCTCCATAAGAAGAGACAATCAGACTAGGAACTAGAACACTGGAATCTTGGGAGTGGCATGTATACATAGATATAGATACAGTATCACACAGATGTGAGTACACTAATCACATTTTTGTAAATATTTTATTACATCTCATTTTATTATATTTCATGTAACAACACTGAAGAAGGTCAACATGGCACCTGATGGCAAAGAACTCTCTGAGGAGCTGAAAAAAGAATTGTTGCTCTAGATAAAGATGGCGTAGGCCCTGAAACGCATGTGCTGGACCATACAGCAGTTTAACAGGTGGCAAGGTAAAACTCCCTGAGATGATATGAGGAAGAAACCTTGAGAGGAACAGGCTCAGAAGAGAACCCATCCTCATTTGGGTGACACTGGACAGTAAATAATGTAAATAAAAATAATGTCCTTTCTACCATAGTTTATAATAGTGCAACTGTAGCGGGTCCTGGCTAGGTCCCCACTGGCAGATATATATATAATCCTGAAACTGAAAATATCAGAAATCTTCCTGAGAAATCAGCGACGCAGGACAACTGTTGCTCATTCTCCAGTAACACGGATTATATTTATTTTCAACTTCATTTTAACTTTGCACCTGCAATCATGAATCATTTTCTGTTATTTTTGTCTGCTTTGTATTGAAGCTCAGGTTATATCCACATTTGGGTAACAATTAAGAATATAATTCTTCAAAAGGTCTGTTTTCACATAAATGCATCCTCACATATTTTACAACTCAAACATTTGTATGAAACCAAAAAACAAGCATTTTCCCTTCAAACACTTTACATCTTTGTTCTTTTATCCAAAAGAGTATTTTTGTAATAATTACATTTTATAAGTGTTCACTTTATACAACAGAATAAATTCCATTTGCAGTTAAACTGTATTACATTTACTGTATTAGAACCCAAACTTCAATAATACACATATCTGTCGCATAACTTGGCGCTCAGTTCTATTAACTGAATCTGTATTATTATCACATTAACATGCGCACGCCCATAAACAAGGCCGCAGTCGTAACTGGTCTTCTGTTGTGCATTCACATTTACCTTTTTACACTTTTAACCTTGCACTACACACATAGCTGTTTTCCACACACACTGAAATAATCCACAAATGCCCCAAAACCATAAGGAATAACTAAGATAAACAATATGCGGACGTCGGCCGCCATTTTCGCCACTGCGTACTGTTAAACTTTAACTGTGTACACACAACATACTTTTAGCTTACAGAATACACATCACTGGAGATTCATATTAGCTGAGAAACATCTGTAGTCACATAAAAGGTGTGTAACTAACCTGAAAATATCAGAAATCTTATATATCTCCTGAGAAATCAGCAACGCAGGACAACTGTTGCTCATTCTCCAGTAACACGGATTATGAGCTCATCTTGCTCTGCACCGCTAATTGTCCCAGTGTAACACTGTTCGTGGTTACTGCCACCCTGTGTCCAATTGATGAAGTACGTCAGTGTTTTTATCCCATAATCTCTCATTAGTATTCCATTATATAAATAATAAAACCAAATACAATTGCAATAGAAGGAAAGGAACAAAAATACTAATCTCAACAAAACTTATTTTGTGAGTGTCACACAACTGAGATCTTCTGTGGAACTAATGGGTGAGTTCTGCACAGACCTGATAGCTGATAGACCAGACCCTACAGCAGACTGATACAACATTGGTTCAAAGAAGCCTTAACAGTCTCTGGGCGGCTCCATACACAACAATCCCATAAGACACTGGCTGACCATGCACATCAAACCCGGGCAGGGTGACCACCGGGTGACAAGACTCCAACGAGGGACTCATTTTACACAAATTGCTGTGTTAATGCAGCGTGGCATGGAGGTCAGCCTGTATTACAAGGTCTGGTGTCTCTCATCTTCCTATTGACAATACACCATGGATTCTTTATTGGGCTCAGTCAGGTGACTTGGCCAGCCAGTCAAGCACAGTAAAACACAGTAATGGTCAGCATACTGTAGCAGTTCTGAGTAGTTTTGGTACTGTTGGCAGGGGCCAAAGTCTTGCTGGGAAAGGAAATCAGCATCTCTTTAAAGCTTGTCAGCATGAATTGCTCTAAAATCTGTTGGTAGATGCCTGCATTGACTGGACTTAAAAAAATAAAAAAGTGGACCAACCCCTGCAGATGACATGGCACCACGAATCATCACTGATTGTGGACAATTCACCTCACTGGTCTTCAACCAGCTTGGATTCTGTCCCATTTTCTCTTTCTCCAGACTCTGGGACCTTAATTTCCAAAAGAAAGACAGAATTAGTTAGACTTAATGATACAGGGTAAAAGCAAACTTAATTGAAGAATAGCACTGATCATAAAAGACATACATACCTCTAAAAAATGAGGCTCAAAATCACACTCCTTACCTAAACACACGTTATCTAAACTTGGTTCTTATCTCTTTGGAATTTTCCACTACCTGTGCCTGGTACGCAGCAATTTCTTTGCTGAGTTATTTTTTACATTTATTATAAACTGGTTGTTTGTCCTAACTTGGTGTTAACATTTAGTGGTTTTTGATTTTAGTTCTCTCTCAACCGGACGCAGAGCAATTCACATTGACAGGTTTGTGTGGCCTGGCATGAATGCCAAAGTGAACAACTTCTGCCAATGCTGCCCCCAATGTCAACAAACAGCCCCAACTAAGCCTGCTTCCATTGACATTTACATTTACAGCATTTGGCAGACGCCCTTATCCAGAGTGACGCACAGAAGTGATACTGCTGCCCATTATTGGCGTCCCCTTTGAACAGGCAGGCATGGATCTACCAAATTCATGGATCTACCAAATTCTCCCCTGGCAATCAGGTCCTCTTTCTCATCCCCAATGGGGCAGGCATGTTCTTGGCCAAGTGGAAGGGCCCCTACACCGTTCTCAAAAGGGTGAGCCCCGTGAATTACCACCTGCAGCAGCCAGCTAAGAATGCTGAGACCTAACTCCATATCATATTAACCTGCTTTAGAAATGGTGGGAACCTGAGGTTGCAATGTCTGCTTTTGCTATCTCACCTGTAGACTCCACCAAGTGTACCTTGGTCCCACGGGTGGCTGACCTGTCCCCAACCCAGCAACAGGATCTCGTGGAGCTGGTGGACCAACATGCCAACGTCTTCTCATCCACCCCTTACCCAGCTAGTTCTCCATGACATCAAGATGCCCCCAGGGTGGTGGTAAAACAGTGGCTCTACCGAGTTCCTAAGGCCATCAGGCTTTAGAAGCAGAATTCTCCCATTCGGCCTCTATGGGGCTCCACTGACATTCCAGAGATTAATGGATATCATGCTGTGGCCCCATCAATCCTTCACAGCAGCATACATTGACATCATCATAATCCACTCCACCATCTGGGTGGACCAGTTACTCCATCTCAGAGAGATTCTGGTGGCCCTCCGGAAAGCCAGGCTTAAGGCCAAACCCAAGAAGTGCCACCTTTGGCTGACAGAAGCGCAGTACCTGGAATAACTGATAGGCCGTGGGTTGCTCATGCCCCAAGAAAAGAAAGTAAAAATCAAGCTACATTTAGTTCAGAATGCAGCAGCTAAAGTTCTAACTAGAACCAGAAAATAAGAAACACATCACTCCTATATTATCCACACACTGCACTGGCTCCCAAATTATGCATTGCTTATAAAATACAATTACTGACCTACAAGGCTGATGATCTTGCAACACTGTATCTTTGCAAAATTTTGGCTGTTTTATGATCTGCCGTGCCTACTTTAATTTAAAGATGCAGGATATTTGTTGGTACCTCAAGTAGTAAAGGCTACAGCAGAGAGTAGAGCTCTTTCTAACACAGCCCCACAGGAAGCCTTCATGTCTGATTCATCCTCTCTCTAGTGTAGTTATGCTTTTTAGTTATGGTTTCAAAGCGAGTCCCTAACAGCACTTTGTACATTATGTATATTGTTTTTAAGTCACATAATTAAAAACATACCTAATATTTCTCTCCCATTATCTCTCTCTCTCTCTCTCTCTCTCTCTCACTGTCAAGCTATAATTCTTCTTTCTTGACCTGCCTGATCTATCCTGATGCCCCACATCTGGTTGGAGACTTGTTGCTTGGTAGTTGACACTGCTGCTGGGAATAGTTCTGCATGGACAGCCCATGACCTATGAGACTGCTGGGAACTGCTCACATCTCAGGGAATTTTCCTTGCCACATTGCCCCAGCCTGACTCATTGGGGATTATATTTAAACTTTGTAATTTTTCTTTTGTGTATTTATATTTCTGTAAAGCTGAAACTGTCCACTGTTAAAAGTGCTATACAAATAAATAGAATTGAATCATGTACAGCAGTAAAATGCCATTGTGTAATTATTAACTCCAGTCTTTCATTTAAACTTCCACATGTTATATGTGATGGTGGCACAAGCACAACAGAAAATTCCTTCTTCACCCCCTTCTCACATGGAGTGCATGAATCAGCAGGGGTTCAGCTGTCAACTTGCAAAAGATAAACACCTAGGCCAGCACTGCTAAATTAGATTGCAAGGTCAGGCAGCAAAAAGCCCACAAAAAAGCAACAGGTCAATCAGGAGCAACGCTGAACTCTTCACATTCCAGGAGATGAAGACAGCAGAGGGCTATGCTCTGCAGCCAGAACGAGGTAAGCCATGATACGGGTGAGGGTAACAGCAAGTTTTTCTCTGTATTCTCCTGACCAGAATCTGCTGTATGAAAGGACGCCTCGTTCTGACTGCAACTCGTCAGCCATGCTCCTGGGCCTTCGCCAAGAACACTCTCGCCACCTCCAGCATCTGATGATGACCCCCTTCTGTACCCCAAAGCAGTAGGAAAATCTCTTTTTCCTCAGCCACTGAAGCTAGCAGAACCAATGCTAGTTTCTGCTAAATAAAGATTTTCATTTGACTTATTCCCTGTCATCTCCCTGCTACACTGGTAGAAGATGCGGGCAGTGAACACCAAATAGAATCAGCAGTTCCGCATAGAGCAGTTCCTGCAACATTTGCTGGAGGCAAGCATTCACCAGCATCCGGTGACCCTTGCTAAGATGACTGTGGAGGATGACATAGAGGCATTCTTAGAGCATGCAGAGCCCAAATTCCACAAATGGAAATTCGATCCAGCCACCAACCCAAGGTCACAAATGGACCTTCTGTGGGTCCTCCTGAGGGTCTCCCTAAGATGGCTCCAACCTGATCAGCTAATCACCAAGAACGTCACCGTTTTCTTCAAGCTTTTCCTGCAAAATTGCAGAAAGCTGTAGGGCTGAGGAACCCTGCCACTCCCCGGGAGTTGCTGGACACACTGGAATGTGCCATGGCCACCCTGGAGATCGACCAAGAGGCTGAATGAGACTAACACATCTCCAGTCCCAAATCCCAGCACCACCAAGAACCAGAACCACATGGGTAGTGAAAGAAAATAGGAAGCCACCCCTAAATGAGCCCATGCCGACTGAACTAGACCTTACCTGCCTCCATAAGTGCCCAAACATTACTGCCCTGAAAGGACCCCGGATCACCGCATAGGTTAATGTCTGACCAGTTTCCACCTTCCGCTTTAGTACCTCTGGAGGCCACAGGCAGTACCGGATTCTTCTGTTTGGCCTACATGGACCACCTGCAATGTTCCAGCACCTCATTGTCATCGTCCTATGGCCCCATCGCCTCTTCGCAGTGGCTTATCTTGAGGATGTCATCATCCACACCTCCCCGTGGGTGGAGGAACACACACATACGGTATCCACAAAGTTAAACACTGTTCTTTGGGCAAACATTATTTTGTTACAAAAATAATGTTACAAAATATTGTTACAAAATAATGACTTTTTGTCACTAAATAATGACCTACCTGTTTACTGGCAACTAGGTCTCCTCGGTCCATGCTAAAAATAAAGCAGACTTTTATTTTGTAACCTGTTTCTTGGGTCTTGCTTCCCTTGCCCTCATGTTCTCCTGCCTTTTCTATGTGCCATGTTGTGATTGGGTGATGTAGTCATGTGTTATTCTGTTCCCATTTTCATTGGTTCCCATGTGTATTTAACCCTGTATGTTTGCCTGAAAACATATGGCTATTGTGTAGTGATGGCAAAGTGAAGCTTTCTTGAAGCAGTGAAGCTTTCAACCCAATTGTATCGGAAAAAGGTTCATTACTCAAAGCTTTTCAAATCAGAGCTCAATGAGGACCTCTGCTGGTGAAAGCGCTATCACAGAATGTTCCACATCCAAACAACGTATTAATTTTAGAAGCAACAATTAATGGATTGACAAATTAAGGATAGATTAAGAAATAAATGAATCAATATATTAAATACATGACAAAAGCATGTTCCATTGCATACGCATGGTAACTCCAAGCAAAAATGTAATAAAGATAACTTTTTGTACTATTTGTATGCAGCACAGCTGCAAATGTTTTGGTAATACAAATGTACAGTTTTTGTCATGCCAATAAAGAACACTTAAATTGAAATTAAAAGAGAGAGAGAGAGAGTATCTATTTTGACAATAAGAAAATAACAGCAGCACTTTTAAACCACTTATTTTAGTAATTAAAACTGAAACAATTGAATGAAATTAAAAGTAGGCTTTAACCTTGGCTGTTGGCTACATCTTGGACAGAGGATCTGGCACTGTCATGCAGGCTTCATTGACAACTCGCAACAATAAGCTCTCCTAAACTCGCTATACAGTAATAGATTCCGTGTAACGCAATACTCCAACACAACACAAGGGGGCGCTGCATGTCACGCACGATTTTAAAACTTTGAATCAGATAACGAAGCAGTCACGTGGGTGTGAGTGAAACGAAGCTTCGGACGTCATTGGTCACGTGATTTTGGCAGAACGAATCAAGCTTCGATACAAAACTTCAATGAAAGTCGTATCTTTTTTGACGCACGCCTCGGAGCTTCGGTTTCACTGGTAACATCACTACTATTGTGTGTGTTTGTGTTTCCATTTCCGTTACTTCGTGTTTTGTTTAATAAAATATTTACCTGCACTTGGATACACTTTCTCATCATTCTACGCATGTGACAGAACAACCAACCTGTGAACTCTGCTGTAAAGTAAAATTTACATTTTCCGACATGGTTTATCAAGTGAAATTTCATGGTTAATGCTAATACATAGTCCACACTGGAATCTAGAGCACTACTTAGACTTTGAGGTTAAGTGATCTACTTTCACTGTTGGTGTTGCAGAGGAGGAACACGGTGCTAATGTAAAGACCGATCATGTCGTGCATGACCTGTCAAAGCCTGCTCACATTGTGTCTGTTATGCCAAAGCCTGCTCACATTGTCCCTGCCATTCCAAACACAGTTCATGTCATGTTTGCCAGGCTGGCGACTGTTCATGACATGCCTATCAGGCCTAAGACTGTTCACGTTATGTCTGTTGGGTCAGGGTTGTTCACAACATGGCCGCCACTCCTGAGCCTCCCCACAAAATGGCTGCTGTGCCAGAGCCCTCAGCCAAGATGGCTGCTGTGCCAGAGCCCTATGTTACACTTGCTTAGAGACAAACAACTTGTTATGCAAATGCAGCAGATAGCTCTTACCTAGTGGGCATTCATGGTGCACTGGAAATAAGGCAATGGTAGGGGCACTCACCAACACCATTTTTAAACCTTTGGAATAAAAGCCCAATTAAAACCCCACCACAATCACTTTATTGCAAGAGACATCTTTGACAGATTGTCATCATTGTCCCAAAGATAAAACAATGCAAAAAAAGAGTTGCCCAACCATACTATTTATTATAAGGCCTAAACAAAGCCATAATAGCATTTGACCCCAACATAGGAGAGCCAGTAGCTCTTGCGTCTCTGCTCCCCACAGATCATGGTAAACGGTGAACATTGGAATGCTGGCAAGCCTCTACTCATCCAGTTTAATGTGAGACCACACTAAATGAGTTAGAGGGTCCTGAGGAGGTGGGCCCAACCACCGGTAATAGATCTATATCAAGACCCCTGACTGCCACTGGAGATGCTCCCTCAACATCCTCAACCAAAAAGGTGGTGGTGATTGCTAATTCTGAAAGAGACCTACCCACAGTGGTACCTTCCCAGACAACCTCTGTGAGTTTTACACACAATTTTAAATCATGGCGCCCCCCGAGGCAGACGTGTTTAGTCGCTCTGCGCTCAAATGTCGGATTTTTCTTCTTTTTTGTGTGTTTCTTGTTTTTCTGCAGTGCACAAATGTCATGCACTGCTAACATACAACCGACAGGAATTACTGGACATCGCCAACTCATGATACATTGACTTTACTAATTTTATTCTGCTGGAGATACAACTCATTGTTCGCTCCCAGAGTCACCACCAAAACCACCACCAAAACCATCAACCGGGGCTACGAAGCACCGGGCTCGAGTGAGTTAGCTGACCCCAGGAGACAGCGACGCAAGGGAGGCAAGAGGGGAGGGCTCCATACTAGGCTAAAAGCTTGCGCTAGCCGACCACCGCTACCTAGCCTCCTGCTGGCAAATGTGCGGTCCCTGGAAAACAAACTGGATGAGCTACGAGCCAGGATTACAACTCAACGAGAAATCAGAGAGTGCTGTGCCTTGATTTTCACTGAGACCTGGCTCTCAGACAAAGTCCCAGAGGATGCCATTCAGCTACAGACTCACTCTGTTCACTGAGATGATCGAACGGCCGTGTCCGGTAAGGCTAAAGGGGTAGGTGTGTGTGTGTTTGTCAACAACTCGTGGTGTGGAGGTATACAGACGGTTGATGAACACTGTTCGCCAGATGTGGAGTTTCTACTGCTGAAGTGCCGTCCTTATTATATTCTGAGGGAATTTACTGCTGTGTTTTTGGCTGCTGTTTACATCCCCCCGTGAGCTAACTCCACGGCAGCACTCAGCAAACTCCATGACGTCATCAGCGCGTTAGAAACGGTTCATCCTGATGCTATTTTTATTGTTGCTGGCAACTTCAACCAGTGTAGTTTACGGACTGTATTCCCCAAATACCACCAGCATGTGGACATTCCCACCCGTGATAAGAACACTCTGGACCATGTTTACAGCAACATACTGTAAGTGATGCATACAGGTCTGCACCCCGCCCCCACTTCGGACACTCAGACCACATCTCTTTGTTCCTGTACCCTGCTTACAGAAAAAAACTGAAACAAAGCACACCCTGTCACCAAGCAGGTTAAACTCTGGACCCCAGAGATTGAGAGCACCCTGCAGGACTGTTTTGCTCTGACAGACTGGGATGTGTTTAAAGCTGCAGCCACTCTGGAGGACTCTTCCGTCAGCATACAGGACTATGCTGAGTATGTGACTGGGTACATATGCTCTGTAAAGCTGCTTTGAGACAATGTCCATTGTAAAAAGCGCTATACAAATAAACTTGAATTGAATTGAATTGAATCAGCATTTGTGTCGATAACATCGTGCCCACCATACAAATCAGGAAGTTTCCAAACCAGAAGCCTTGGATAAACACTCAGGTACTCATGGTTAGAGAGTCTGACTCGTAACCCGAAGGTTGTGGGTTCAAGTCTCGGGCCGGCCACGACTGAGGTGCCCTTGAGCAAGGCACCGAATCCCCCCCAACTGCATAAATGGCTGCCCACTGCTCCGGGTGTGTGTTCACGGTGTGTGTGTGTGTGTTCACTGCTGTGTGTGTGCACTTTGGATGGGTTAAATGCAGAGAACGAATTCTGAGTATGGGTCACCGTACTTAGCTGTATGTCACGTCACTATTATCACTAAATGCAAGACCTCAAGACTGAAGAACTCCTCCTAAACAGCTGACAGGAGTTTGCAACCATGGACATATCTGTTTAGCTGTTTACATAGGCATAATTGTTTACAGTGAATTACATTTTTGCACATTCATTTTTTCAGAACTGCACTACCTCACCGAGAACTGCACTACCTCACTTTATTGCCTTATTCAGAACTGCACTACCTCACAGGGCACCAGGGTGTGTTGAATCTACCATAGAGACAGTTTTTATTAAAAACCTTCACACATGCTTTATAAAAACATTTACCAGAATCATTCATTCATTCATTCATTCATTCATTTTCTACCGCTTATCCAAACTATTCTCAGGCCACGGGGAGCCTGTGCCTATCTCAGGTGTCATTGGGCATCAAGGCAGGATACACCCTGCATGGAGTGCCAACCCATCGCAATCATATTCATGATATTTTACCAATCGGAAAAGTGACCAGTACTTCCCCCTAAGTCTGGAGACAAAGTCAGACTTAGGGCTGCTCATCTGGCTGCTCAGTACCTCCACAGTACTATCTTAGCATTTCCTTTTCCTTTTTTGAGAGGGTAGAGTTCCACTTGCATCGTAGATGTGCTACAATCCATTTAGATCTCAGCTTCAGATGTGCAGATACTCTATCAGCGGTGTTGAGGTTTGGTCCAGACAGATTCACCAGGTGCCCCAAAGTGATGACACCAGATGTGAGGAGAGTCTCTGTAAGGGTGCTGTCTGCAATGGAGGACGCAATGCAAGGCGAGCTCCATGGATGAGGGTTTCTTCTAGCAGCCAGTTTAACCCTCTGGAGTCGATGAACTCGTATACGCGTTTTGTGTCATAATCTCCTGTTAAAGCCAAAAAGAACTTAAATTACACTTTCAGTTTCGATCGTACAGACAAGAGCAATACAGCAATCAAATCTGTAAAGGGTCTACTTTTATTTGTATACACACATAATAACAACAAAACACTGTGCTTTTGTAGAATAAAGAAAATATACAGAGTGCGTCCTCTGCCACCTCGGTCTTGGTCACCACTCTTCACAGACACATAAATAAAACAACCCGAATCTCAGCGAATACTTGCCTCAAATACAAGATAAATATATGCATAGAAAGCTTGAAATGTCTACTTTTAAATAAACAAATTCAAGTAAAACAAAACAAATAATCTATTTTTATGTAATCCGTATGAAAGTAAGGAGTGGTCCGGTTTCTCCTGTTTTGCCTCATTATAGATAATGAGTTCCCGCCACCGTCTGAGTGCGCTGTTCATATGCAAATGACTGAGGAGATTCAGGTAACCACGTACACGCCCCCGAGACACAGGAATGACTCAGAACATGAAATCCGGACCTGTGGAGTTTGCATGTTCTTCTCGTACCTCGGGGGTTTCCTCTGGGTACTCCGGTTTCCTCCTCCCCCGGTCCAAAGACATGCATGGTAGGTATCTCTGGAAAAATTGTCAGTAGTATGTGATTGTGTGAGTGAATGTGTGTGTGCTCTGTTATGGGTTGGCACTCCGTCCAGGGTGTATCCTGCCTTGATGCCCGATGATGCCTGAGATAGGCACAGGCTCCCCGTGACCCGAGGTAGTTCAGATAAGTGGTAGAAAATGAGTGAGAGTGAGTGAGAAACTGCTCTTATCTCTTAGTCAGAAGAGGAAACAACTGAGACTTGCTTCAGCTCATTCTGTTGGAAAACAAGGAAATTCTTTGGAAAAGGAAATGGAGATTTTCAAAGGTCAACTCGAAAAATCTCATCTCTCACCAGATGAACTAGAGACAGCTGAGTTGGAGATTATTAGACTCTCACAAGAAAAGATGTTTCCTGATAAGCTTGCTTGTCTAAAAAGAGGGGAAAGTGTAAAAAAAGGTAGCCACATTTCTGGACTTTGTCCTATGCTTAATGATGTTTTGAGGGTTGGTGGCAGATTAAGTAGGGCATCAATGCCTGAAGAATCCAAGCATCCTGTCATTCTAGCAAAGAATTCTCATATTTCTGATATTCTCCTGAGACACATACATGAAGAAGTAGGACATTGTGGTCGTAATCATATGTTGTCTAAATTACAACAAAAATATTGGATTACAGGTGCAAGTACAGCAATAAGAAGTGTACTATCCAAATGTGTCATATGTCAAAGACTGAATTAACGTCCAGGATGCCAACTGATGGCTGACCTACCATCAGACACTCCGAATGAGCCACCATAATAATAATAGTAGTGGACACCATGGAACTAGTATTGATCAAATAGGATATTAACAACAATATTAACAACAAAATGTGTACATGAGGAGACCAAATGGGCTACCAACTCATTGCCATTCAAACCATGAGAGCCATGAGCAGCCCATACCGAACTGTGGCTCTGCAGCCAGGTGAGAATTAGTTTTATTATTAAAGTTAATAATTATTATAGTATTATTAATATAATGTGCTGACTCTGGGACTCGGGACAATGATGCACACTCACGAGTAAAATGACCTGGTTATTGGCACTGTGTACAAATCACTGGTGCAGTATGAAAAATATGACCACATGCAGAGGTGGTGTAATTACAGCCAAGTAAGGCTGATGCAGCAGCTCGTACAGCTTGCTTAAATCAGACGTCTGTCCTCCTCTAACAGAGACTAACCCATGATACTGGCTCCGACCTCTTCTGGCATCCCCTCTCTTTACTAGCAAACTGGTTCCCCAAAGACCTTTAACAATGTTGCATCAGGCATTATGTAACATGCATTCAACAAACTGATCCCTCACAAAACATCTGTGTTTGACATAGGATGGGGCAAACAGCTTTTCACTCTCTCAAAAAGGCTTAGCGATGACAAGAAGAACTCTAATAATGTTTCCCTCTTGTGCTGACAACAGGAGTAAAAGGCATTTTGTAATGCAATAAAGTCTGTGCACCCATATAACTCACACGCAAAGGTGAGATTTATGTGGATCACTCTCATTGGCACTCCCGATACACACGATATTTAATTTCATCCTTAGCCTCCCCTTAAAGCTGATCAAACTAGAAAAAAGGCCTGCATGGTGGGTGATACATACTGTAATGTACACGCACACATGCTTTAGGTTCTTTGACCCACTCTTTAATGCCGATCCCTGATCTACCATTAAAAATTGGAAAGCATTGTTCTCTTGAACACATAAATCGTTTGACAGGGCATATTTATATCCACTGACTAAGATGTAATCGGCCATGCCATACTCACAAAGGCTGCCCCAGGATCGGGCAACTCAGCTGGTGTTCACTCCTGCCACAGTCTCTCTTTGTCTACTTACAACTGGGCCATCAAATCCACCGTTGTTCAAACTTACTGTCTGAATTGGAACAACAGCCGTATCCTGCCAAATATGCCAAAATATGGCAACACCCCACTGTGAGCACTGCAACTGCCAGAAGCACCACCACCAACACACAGAAAGGGACACTCTTGCTGTAGATGGCCACACCAATTCTGAAAGGGAAATATGACACAATTAAGGTTCAGACAAGCATGCACACATTCACAGTTCGCTCCCATAAAGATAAAAACATCATATTAATCAGTACAGCAAGGGCCATTACCAACAGAAATAAAGAACAAAAACACCCGAACCAGTCATGTGTAGTCTTTGGAAGCACCTCTGCAAACTGCAATGGCAGGTTTACAGACTTAATAGACAACTCAAATCAAAATCTCAAGAAAATAGAAAAAAAGACAAGTAACACAAACTTAATTGGATTCAATCTTCATAAAAAAAAATAAATAAATAAAAATAAAAAAAAACACACATTGATTTTGGGAAAAATAGGAAAGACAGTTGAACCACAAAGAAAAACAAGAAAGGAAAACAATAACAAAAAAGTAATTTGAATGACATGACGGCTTTGGTGGCTAAACACCAGATTAAATTTAATGTTATATCTTTGACTATTCTGAAGATTGAGTAAAATGAGAGGGAAGGTTGAGAGGAAGCGGTGAATATTATAGAGCAGGAAATAGCAAAGATTAGAAAGAATGAGGTGAGGAAGGCTCTGAGGTGAATCAAGAGTGGAACAGCTGTTGGTCCTGATGACATCCCGGACAATTTTGTTTGCGCTTGGCATTGTGATTTGTAGTGAGAATAGAGAGCAGGTGGAGGAACACCTGGAAAGGTGGAGGTCTGCACTGGAAAGAAGAAGAATGAAAGTCAGTCATAGTAAGATAGAATACATGTGTTTGAATAAGATGGAGGGAAGTAGAACAGTGAAGTTACAGGGCTATGAGATCAAGAATGTGCAGGAGTTTAAGTATTTGGGGTCATCCATCCAGTGTGACGGGGAGTGTGGAAAAGAGGTGACCTGGAACCCTGGAATACGGTCCAAGTCTAGGTTATAGAACCTGATAAAGGTGTGCAGAGAGGACCAAACACAGCACAAATATCCTCAAAGGGAACAACCCTGGCTAAGGCACTGGATGAGGCAATGCCCCTAGTGGAGTGAGCACTTATGCCGAGAGGCGAGGCACGTCTATGCGCCTCATAGGCCTGAGTAATGGCCTCCACTTCCCAGTGTGCCAGGCGCTGTTTGGAAACTGGATTACCCCTGTTCTGGCTCCCAAAACAACAAAAGGGGAGGAGGAGTTATTCCACGAGTTTGAGCGGTGGACATAAGACCTCAAGGCACTTACTGGGCAAAGCAAATGCAGCCTCTCCTGTTATGCTGATTCATGGGGTGGGGGAAGTTGGCCTGCAGAATGATCGGACAATCCGCCATCCTGGGCACCTTATGGACATATCCCACCCACTGAGACACTGAGTTAAAAGTGATTTTGTTTGCATTTTAATTCATTTAATGAAGCCAGGTGTTGCTTTAATCTTGTGATATTGATGAGGATTTTCCAGGAGAATTTGAATGTCTTATGTTGGTACATGGTTTATTCAGATTAATTTTGTAAATATGAAATTATATTGTACAGAATGTATGTTACATTTAAGTAAATTCAACAGACCACAAAATTCCTTTTTTTGGTGTACCCTGCTAAGGTAAGAATTTACATTTAGAAGTGGTTTGGTTGCTACTGGTATCATCTGTTTGAAGAATCATGTAGGTGAGGGATCTAGTATGCAAGCTTTTATTTTGAAAGAAATTAGCTAAATTAAATTTGTCTCATGAAAGGGAATTAAATGTTTGTATCACTAATATGATGTTTATAATAATAATAAATAAAGGGTTAGATTTTTTCTGGTTTTAAATTAATAGTTGAATTAATATATGTTTTTACTTATATTTTTTAAGAAAATGTGTGTGGATTTATACAAGCCTAACATGAATACAATTGTATCTAGATTAAAACTATACAATTATATCTAGATATAATGTTAATATAATAGCATGAGTAAAATGATACCTAAATTAAAACTAACTTTAATATAATCACACTTATTCTGCCGACAATCACGCTTAAGTGCCATCTCTGACATAATTCACTATGTGGACTAACATAGAAAAAGAGAAAAGGAAAAGAAGAATGCATCAAAAAGTTTACTAATTGACCTACATAAAGCCCAGCTGAGTGAGCTGGCACATAACAAAGAAGAAATAAGTTGCTGCAAAACAGGTAGCTGTAATAGTAACACTAGTTGTGACACTAGCAGCTTCACCATCAATCCCAGTACCAGAACCAGCACCAGCTCCACAGCAGAAGACCTCAACTATGTATTAATACTCACCAAACATGATGAACTATAATACCACTGGAACCCAGTACATCCCACAACAATGGGGATGGGGACTAGAAAGGGATCATGGCAGAAAGCCAAGAGACAACCCACCCATACAGTGGAATCCCTGGATAATTAATGGAAATAGAAGGGAATGCTGCAACTGTAATGATCCAAGACATATAAAGCGGGAGTGTCAATGCGCAATATGAAAATCAAGGAGGACCAATGGGAGGCCTGAGAGGCACCCCCCTTTCAAGGACCAAGAGAACAAGAGAACCAGCCCCATTACACTACAGTACTTTCCAGACACACCAGTGAACCTGCTGGGAAGAGATGTAAATTAGTTGCAAATATACACTACGGATACACAGGGATATGGGTCACACTGCCAGTGGTGTTGACTCAGCATTATGTAGTGATAAGCCAAGTTGAAGAACATACAGTGCTCAGTATAAATGAGCACCCCTTTGAAATGTAACATTTTGCACAATATCTCAGTGAACACAAAAACAATTTCCAAAATGTTGACAAGACTAAGTTTAATGGAGTATGTGTGGCATAAAATGAAACATAAAATATGTAATCTACATAAATAACTTTACTTTGAACTAATAGTAGCCTCAAATGTAAGTGTTAGGTGTAGTGGACAAAATAATCAACAATATTAATAATAATATAATCAAGCAACAATAATAATAATATTCACTCAGAGAAATGGGGATAGGTATAAAAGAAGTTTTATTGAAAGAAAAGGGCCTAGTCAATGTGAGTGTAAAAGCAGCTAGAGATAAGAGAAGTAGAGTTAAGGGAAATAACAGAAGTATCAGAGAGAGGCACAGGAATATCACCTTCAATGCGAAAGGGAGAAAAGAATGGGGACGTAACTGGAACCGAGAGAAACAGCAGCAGCGGGGTCATGGCAAATGAACCCATCAAATGCTCCACATGCACAGTGAACATCCGATAAATGCAGTGGAGTCTGAGTGCATTGAGTAATGGATGTGGAAATGGTGAGAAATAGTCACAGTTGTAGAAGAATGGTTTTTATTGGGCAGCTTTAGCTTAATGTTCTGAGTGGAGAGCCATACCATTTGACCAGAGTTGTAGGGTGAGGGCATTGGCATTGTTCGGCCTACAGTAAATATCTTTCTGTAATCTCATGTGAGCATTCTCCCAGAGCTCCCAGTAGTGGTCAAACCAATTTTTCCATGGCTGGAATGTCCAAAGGGTCTACTGACCAGGGAATGAAAGGGGGTTGGTAACTCCATGCATTGCAAAGGGGTGCAGTTCATAAATGAATGAGTCAGTGAGTTCTGCATATACTTGCTCAACAAGTGTTGCTCTCTACTACAGTGGGTCCACAGGAACTACCCCAACACTTGGTTGACTTGTACACTTGGTACACTTGGCCATTACACTGAGGGTGGTATCCAGAAGTGAGGCAAATGTTAATCCCCAGACACTGGCAAAAGGCCCACCACACCCTATAGAACTGGTCTCCCTGATCTGACACAATGTCCTCAGGGATGCCTTAGTTTAGGAAGACATAGTTCAGAAGAAACTTGCCTCAAAAAGTAGGGATGGGGAACAGCTGTCAGCTGAGAAGTGTAAAAAAAGACTAAAAATAAACCAAGGCCACTCTTAACACCCAAAATTGTTGTCAGGAATCAGCCTGGACTTTTGCCCATGTGCAGTTGTTGTTGTTGTTGTTGTTGTTCCTTGTCACGTGTCTGCCCTGCCTTCGTTCACGCCTCCCTGTCTCCACACCTGTTCCTTATGGTCAATTATTCTCATGTGTATTTAACTGAGCCACGTTGCTGAATGTTGAATGTGTAGTTAAGTGTCGTCTGTGTTACCTCATTATTTCCTCGTCCTTTGTATTGTTTAGTTATCATCTTTTCACTGTTCTGTCTTTATTATTTATTAAACCCCATTCATTTGAAGCTATCCTGCGTCTGTCTCCCTCCTTCCTGGTTGTGACAATGGTAAAGTCCCGAAAAAAATAAATGAAGGGGAAAAACAGTAAAATTAAAATGACCTCTTCAGTATATGCTGAGCCAAAACTAGTCTCTTTAAAGCTCAAATAACAATTTTACAACATTGGGACCTATTTGGTGGTACACATTAAAATGGCGACACCAAAATGATTGTCTGATATATGTATGTATGTATATATATATATATATATATATATATATATATATATATATATATACATATATATATATATATATATATATATATATATATATATATATATATATATTATCCATGATAAGATTCTAATAATCCTAATTGCTGCAGTAGGTTCCATTTGAGAGAAACACACAAGTTCACCGACAGTGATGACCTTTGGTGTAAATGGAGATGACTTAGTTAAACAGTAGGATTGGTGTAGGCTAGACATGAAACTAGAATGATCCACAACACTGGCAATCAGAGGATGCTAATGGTGGCTGAAGTCTTGTAGCAGTAATAGTATTTTTCTTCTCATTTTAAGCAGCCACTGCATAAAAGGGAAGGTGTTTATTACACTCTTCTTCTGATATTGGTATGCACACTTTGCTCCTACACCAAGGAATAAAGGTCATTTGATAACAATAATATTTGTGTTTCACATGTCAAATTGCCCTACCAGTACCAGTCCAGAGTCCTTTCATGAGCCACATTAAGACAAACATCATGAAATATATTATATGCAGTATAAAATAAGTAATAAGAAAATATAAATTGTATTTTCTAATATATTTCCACAATTTTCTTATTCTCACATATACACACACAGACACACAAGGGTGTGTGAGCCTAAATCCATCCTCATTGCCCTTTTTTGTTCACAGACACACACACACACACACACACACACACAAACATACAAACACATACTCTCAAACACTTACTCAATTAAGGCCCTTCATTCACTCTCATACCTTCTAA
Organism: Tachysurus vachellii; assembly: GCF_030014155.1. Lineage (NCBI taxonomy): Eukaryota > Metazoa > Chordata > Actinopteri > Siluriformes > Bagridae > Tachysurus > Tachysurus vachellii. Next base: position 13,030,950 of record NC_083468.1, on the reverse strand, counting down.
CACCTTCTATTGTTCACTTATGTTTTCATGCAACTAAAATAAATACTTAGTAGGATGTCTCTGCTGATTAATAGGTTATTTATTACAGTATACTGTAAGCTTTATTATGTGGGTGGTGCCACAGTTCCTGGGTCCTCATTTTAATCTTGACTTTGTGTGATGTAAGTCACTGCTGCAGGCATGATAGAATCCAATGTGGAAGTTTATTAAAAACTACAACAGGCAAAAAGTAAAAAAAAATTGAAATGAGAATTAAAAAACTGAAACATGCAAAGGTCAAAACATGGGTAGACTGTCAGCAAGCAAACAAATCCAAAACAGAATGCAAATAACATAGAATCAGTACACATAAAACACGTCAAACACAATAATGCAATATAGACATTAATGACCGCTTGGAAAAAACTGACTATACTTCACAAACTGTTTAACTGTGAGCATGGTTTAAATGTCAGTGAACAGATAATTGTGATGTTACAGATGAGTGCATGGAGTTAAATTTTTATTCCAAGGCTTTGAAAGTATCTGTTGGCTATATGAAATAAACAGTGTAAATGCAACAGTTATATCAAATAGAACGGGTACATTTCAATCAAATATATTCAATGAACAGATTTGAGTGTAATTTAATAGTCAAGGCCCACGCTCACAGGTACCATAATTCTAATTGTGTTCACCTGTGTTTTATTACATTGGTTGGATAATGAAACTGGCCAAAAGAATTGAGGATTCACATCTATATTTGTGTGGCTTTTTGGACAGTCTTTACTGATTTCACATTCCATGAATTAGAGCAGATTCTGAAGGGCAGGAAAATCATGGCCACGGCAATTTTTCACTTTCTTATCGCATTTAATTCTTCTCTTTCAGGAGACACTTTTTTGTTTCCTGACTTCAAACAGCTTCAAACAAGACAGAAGTGTTTTTCTAGGACCACAGGTAGCCAGAAGTAAGCTTTCTGATTACAGAGTAACTCTGGATGGTCTTTCTATTTTATCACATGCAGCAGTAAAAGAATTTTTAAAGACTATTTAAAGCTCACATAAATAATATCACAAGGGTAGCCTTCTGGCATCTCAAAAATATTGCTAAGATAATAAATATGATGTCAATACAGGATGCAGAAACACTAGTTCATGCATTCTTTACCTCTAGGTTAGATTATTGTAATGCTTTACTGTCTGGATTTTCCAGTAGGAGAATACTATTACTGACCTATAAAGCACTTAATGCTCGCACACCACAGTACCTGGTTGATCTTTTGTTTTTTTTCTATGATCCCTTACACCTACTTCGATCAAAAGTACAACAGGTTACATGTGGGGCAGAGCTTTTTCTTAGAGAGCCCCATAGTTATGGAACAGCCTTTCAATTAGTGTTTGGGACTCAGACACAGTCTTATTGTTTATGTCCAGGCTAAAAACACATTTGTTTAGTCTAGCTTTTAATGAATAGCTTTTCTTAGGTAAAGGAGCAGATCTGGAGGGTTCATAGGCTGAGAGTGTTTGGTGAATTGGGATGTCTGGATGCTGTCACCTGTAGGAAAACAATTTTAAGTCATTGTTTATTTGCTTTTATTTCTAGTATATTTCTTGTTGTATCATGTAGAAGCCAAATCAAGTAACAATGATAGTTAATGTCAAACTTCCGGTCACATTAATATGAAAAGATTGGGCAAGGCAACTCAGGATATCATCTGTCTCTTTTTGTGCATGAGTAAAGAAGGAATGCCAAGCTTAAGAGGTGAACTCATTCCTATGATTATGAAGTGGTCTGAGAAAGACTGTATGCTAATGGGATTAAAGGTGGGTAAAATTCCTAGGTCTGGTGTGGGGCTATAACATCCTTTCATGCTTTAATTGTCACCAGATTATTTAGTTTTTTATCTGAAGGGACTGCCCTTAAAATGGGTATAATTACAGTACAATGCATTACAACTTTAAGCCAGACTGAAATTACTGCAGTGCCTGTGCCAGAACGTTCTGACTTGAAGACTCACGTTTATCGTGTCTCTACCATAAAGATTACTGCAAATGGAAATCCAAGTCTCCTGGTCTAATCTGGAAAAAGTTCACAACACACCTTACCTCCCTCGCAGGTCACTCAGGTTTGTAGACTGTGCTATCTTCTGGCTCTCTCTTTTAGTTATGCTGACATAGCTAGTCTTGCCAAAACCCCTGTCTGGACTTTTTTTTTTATTATTTTTAATTTATTTTTATTATTATTTTTATCTTTCTGTTTCTATCCTTCTGTAAAGATGCTTTGAGACAATGTGATTTTTTAAAAGTCCTATACAAATAAATTGAATTGAACTGAATTGAATTGAACTGAATTGAATTGTGGGGGGCACGGTGGCTTAGTGGTTAGCACGTTCGCCTCACACCTCCAGGGTCGGGGTTCGATTCCCACCTCCGCCTTGCGTGTGTGGAGTTTGCATGTTCTCCCCGTGCCTCTGGGGTTTCCTCCGGGTTCTCCGGTTTCCTCCCCTGGTCCAAAGACATGCATGGTAGGTTGATTGGCATCTCTGGAAAATTGTCCCTAGTGTGTGATTGCATGAGTGAATGAGAGTGTGTGTGTGCCCTGCGATGGGTTGGCACTCCGTCCAGGGTGTATCCTGCCTTGATGCCCGATGACGCCTGAGATAGGCACAGGCTCCCCGTGACACGAGGTAGTTCGGATAAGCGGTAGAAGATGAATGAATGAATGAATGAATGAATTGAATTGTGATGGTTGAATTTTCCATTCAATAGCACAGCTATACATAACTATTGCAATCTATTCAACATAATTTAATTCTTAACAAGAATTAAAAGAATTTTGGTTTGCATCTTGCCGGAGCATTTGTGACTGGGACAACAAGACTTTGTGGTGTATCAAGAATCATGGTGTCCAGGGTCAGCATACAAGCATACAAGCATGAAAGGCAAACCAACAAAAGTAATTGTTGACACAAGAGAAAGCTGTCTGAAAGGGATGCCCAGGGACTATCCTGGAATTTATCCATAAAACATAAAACAATTGCTGCTCAAATACACACTTCAGCTTTCCAGTTTCCAGCAAAAATGTTCATCTGGAGTTCCACAGGGTCAGTGTTCATGGTATTCATCTGTTATACCTTTGCCAAAACTTTGATCACTTGTGCCAATGCAAAATCTGTGAAACTAAACTCTGATTAGTCCAACTTTACAATTGTTACTGAATATTTTACAAGAGCAGTTGTTTTTGTTCTTTTATTGTATACATTCTGACCTTTTGTATACATGAATAGAAGTTAATTGCAGAATACTAAAGAAGTCAGAATGTGCTGGAGACAAGATAGTGAGATTCAAGGCTAAGAACCAGCTTAGGCAGGCATTGGTAAGGTTATCCTGACTAGGTGATGATCAGGCATTGTAATGTAGCCAGTGAATAATAATGTTTTCCTTTCTTCGGTTTTGTTCTTTTATCGTGATTATAAATGCTCAGTGTAATAAATGATTGAGTCCCTTCCAATCTCATGTTTCATGTCAAGCTCTGAATCCTGCTATGCAGCAGTACAAATTCATTGTGATTTTTTTCTTTTGCCTGTGACTACCAGTGTGCTATTTTAACCAGACTTCCACAACATTGTCTTCCCCACATCCGGGAGAGTCACTGTGTGGTGAATTCCAAAAGAAACCACACCCAGCCAGTTGCATACATAGATAGATGATGATACTTTCTACTTTGTAAAATATACATTCAGTTCTCTCCCATTTATGATGTTTACCAAGCCTGTCCTTTCCCCCCTGTGTACCTGGTTACTGAATTAGTTTTTTCTATCCTTCACTATGATTTTCACTACCCTGATTGGATGCTGTTCCTAGCCTGATTGACCTGTGCTTGTTTTGACCCTGCTCTTTAAATGGACACTTGTTGGAGTGTTTGTTAAGTCTTGTTTTGTTTTCTAGTCATATTTTTTTAACAAAAAAAAAATCAATACAATAACCTTAATAAACAACCTGCAAATGCACCAAACCAGCAAGTCTACCTTCTTGACATTGTAGCTCTGATAAACATACAGCCAAATAGATAGATAGATAGATAGATAGATAGATAGATAGATAGATAGATAGATAGATAGATAGATAGATAGATAGATAGACTTTGTGACATTAAAAAAAGTTATACTTCTTACATTTAAGATGCCATAAAATTGATGCTAAGTTGATGGTAAACATGCTAGCTTGATCATTTGCTACTTGTGTTAAGTGAATTTGAATTTTATTTTTAGGTACAAAAATAAATGACTACAAATGGCAAAGGGCTTAGACATTGACAAAATGAAATGGTTTTTACCGGAAAATGGAACAAGAAGAAACTTGGGCATAAATAATAATCTCATGCACACATTGAACACTACTCTCTTCTACATAAAGAATGCAAATGCAGGTTCATAAAAAGGTTAATAAAAGTTAAAAATAGGTAGCAAGGAGTAAACAAAGTATACAGTCACAAATATATGTGCTGGCAAAAAGAGTGGAGACAGTCAAAAACAAAAGGGCAAAACAACAAATACTGCCAAAAAAATCAGAATACCCAAATATTTAAGTACAAATGAATAAAAGTGAAATCTAAACTGTGTGGTAAAAATACTATAAACAGCAGACAAATGAGTCCAGGGTCAGTCATGAGCAAACAGGGTAAGCAAAGGCAAACATGGTCAGAAACTTGGAAACCAGTAAAGATTCCAAACTGGAAAATCAAAGGAAGAAACAGATGGTGTTTTAACATCACAGTTCACATTGACATACCATATCCATTGTAATGAACAACTAAGGAACATAATAAAAAGTCAGGTATCTGAGAATATGAGTTATAGTAGTTTCTTGGGGTTGGAGTCCATTCTCTCACCCAGCACTGCTCCTTAGGGCCTTGCTTGATGATGTGGAAATGGCCTGTGTACCTGGTGCTGAGCTTCTTACAGGCTGTGGGGTACCTTAGGTCTCTGGTTGCCAGCCTGACTCAGTCTCTTGGCTGGTACTAGGAGTGGGTCCTCATTTGTAGTTGGCCTTGCCTTTATGGGTTTGAGAGTCTGTTGTGCACTGCCTCCAAAACCTATTTGCTGCATTAGAACCAGGCATCAACTGCAGGGGTATTGGTGGTGCTGGCATGTCATGTGAAGAGTGGGGGTTGTTAGCCTAACACATGCTGTGTGGGGAAGTGACAATGGCAGGAATGGAGCTGCAGAACGTGCACTCACCCAACAGCTCCCTCTTTCCTATGTTACAATTTTGTTTCACTGAGAACAACTAATATGAAAAAGGTCACTTTAAGCAACTTGGACCTCTCCCCAAAGCACTGAGAGAAGACAGCCCCCGCCCCACTCGTTTCAGAGCCATCCAAGTGAACAGCCTTGTTTCTTCAGGGTGTTTTACACAGAAGCTCAAGATAATGCTTTTTTTTATTGAGTCATGGCATGATCTGCCATTGGATTTCATGCTAGGAGTTTCAGCCCTCCTTAATAGAGCATTGAATGAAAGGGAAATGGAGCTGAAGCCCAGTAAAAGTAAAATAGTAACTAAAAAGTAAAATAGTAAAACTGTGAAAACCCCTGGAAATGCTGCAGCACCATTACTGTCCTAGGCATGTGCAAGTCCACCATTGAAACCTTGTTCTGATAAACATCTACTCCCTTGGGGGAGCTGATGTACCCACTGTGACACTGGACAGTAAATAATGTAAATGTAAACAATGTAAATTCTACAACACTTTATAATAGTGAAACCGAGAGCTCTTGAGGAACTAATGGGTCAGCTCAATCTCTGAGTTCACCATGGACCCAAAACTAATTCCTTCCTGCCAAAGTCTTAAAATGATTGCTGATAAAGACCAAACCATACAGCTGACTGATGCAACAATGGTTTAAAGAAGGCATGACAGTCACTGGGCAGCCCCTCCACAGCAATCTCATTTGTTTATTTGTGTTTTTATGTTTTTCCCTTTAATGATTTAAATTTCATTTACAGTTGAGCCTAAGCCTGTGACTCAAGTTCATTTAAATTCCCTATTCTTTACCCTTCCTTAAGGACCTAAACATTGACGGCTTACAAGCTTATAATACTTACCTAACAAACATGTAGGATAAAAATAGTGATAACACAGATGCCATAGAACATGGCCACACAACCATGCAGTTAATTAGTAATAAGATCCCACTAAAAGCTGTACGTGCTAGTAAAGGTTGCACAACTATGCATTTGTCACTCATTTGAAGAGGAAGCAGAATGAGTAAGCCATTACTTATTTTTCTGTTGTGCGCTGTCTTGTTTTAGAAATGGGATAAACAATGATAAACAATGAGAATTATTTCACTGAGTGTTGAAAAATTGTGATTGTACTTTATTAAACTGTTATTACATTATATATATATATATCTTCTGCAGTGAATCTAGATGACATAGAGTTGAAAAATAGCAGCCAACATAATGGAAGTGGAGTGGACAATCTGGGATTTGAGGCAGAGGTAGGGGCTTGGTAATTTACAATCTTAGGCTGTGATGTATACTTTACCTATTTACAAAAATAATGAAATGTCACCTACATTTGGGTCTCTAGGAGGAAACTATATCAAATCACAACTTTCAGTTAAGGGAGAAGGAATCAGAAAAAGAGTCAAAATCATTTATAAGGTGTGTATGGATAGAATAGCTATTGCATTCTATTGTTAAATGTGCCACTTTTATTTGACAAATAATATAAAATATCAATCAATACATACATAAAGCACATGCTAAATAATTATTTTTGTTTGTGGACAATATAGCAAATTATTCAAACCCTTCATGGCTATTGAAAACTTTTTGAAGGCTCATTCTCGAATCTTCAAATACATTATCCTTGGGATACTTGGTGCAGGTACAAAATCCAAATCATTTCACTATATTAATATCACTTTATTTCTGTGATACTAAGAGTCTTATATTTCATTTTACAACACAGGCTATGCGGCATACTTTGTTGCTGCATGCTGGATAAACTTCCAGAAATCCATTGCTCTTGTTGTCCTGACCAGTATGACAGTGTTTTTCGCATTGTATGATTTTGTGAAAAGGTCCAAGGGAGATACTATAAAGCACTTCTTAAAGCCTGTGGTTGGATGCTTTAAAACCAACTTCAGGTGGATAAAATGGTAAGTATTGCACTTTAAACATGAATTGTTTTTTCTTTAAAATGTGAAATGGCAACACCCTCTTTACCTTTGCACTAGACAATAATTCTCAACCTTTCCTCAGTTGCCACACATATTCTTAAAATTCTTAAAACATATTCTTTAAAATTCTTTAAATATTCCCAGACTATAAAACATAATAACGTTTTTTTATGTCAGAAACATTTTGCATAATTAGCAGATGTTAGAAAGACAAAACAGGATTGTTTTCTTTTCTTGGTATGTTACAGGGTTTTTATCTTACTGGTGGTAGGACTGTTGGTGACCTGGTTGGTACTTGACACAAGGCAAAACCCTGAGCAGCTTATTTCTTTTGCTGGTGTCTGTCTCTTTATCCTCGGCTTGTTCATCTTCTCTGCAAACAGATATGCAGTGAGCACTGATATCATATATGCATACATCCTTGATATTGTCTGTAGATGTACTGTAGCTCTATTCTAAGTTTCACATTTCAGCTGCACTATTTAAATGCAGAAACACAAGCGCTCTCTCTCTCTCTCTCTCTCTCTCTCTCTCTCTCTCTCTCTCTCTCTCACACACACACACACACACACACACAAACATACACACACACTGTGCTCAGCTGTCTCTCTACCCCTTTTGATCTCTGCTGCAGTTCACTGCAACAGGAAAAGTCATTAGTACTGCTAATTACAGGTGCTTCTCAGTAAATTAGAATGACATGGAAAAGTGCATTTATTTCAGAAATTCAACTCAAATAGTGAAAGGTGTATATTATTGTTATGAGAGCCATGAGGGCTCCCTCTGCTGGCCTGCAGAGGATTTGCTGCACTTTACTATCAGGACTCTAATTCCCACTATCCATTGCACCACCAACTCAGCACACCTGTTTCCTGTTTGTAATCACCTGGTCTATTTAAGCTCCCTCAGAACACTCGTATGACGTGAAGTATTGTTAGCCTGTCTGCATACCGAGCGTATTTCTCTGTTCTGTTTATTGCCTCGTTTCTGACCCTGCCTGTTTTTCGTGTTTGTGATTGTTTGCTACCTGCCCTGACCTACGCCTGGATTATCGACTACTGCTTTTGGATTTCCTTTGTTGTTGCTGTTTGCCTGGTGTTTTGACCCTTGCCTGTTTTTGGATTTTGCAAATAAACCTGCACTTGGATCTAACCGGTTTATGACAATTATATAAATTCATATATTAATTAATATAATACACACGTTTCACTATTTGAGTTGAATAACTGAAATAAATGAACTTTTTAATGATATTCTAATTTATTGAGATGCACCTGTATGTACATGTACAGTAGTATAATTAGTAGATAACCACTTACCTTCCTCGGCTCTGCTTACTATTCATTGACTATGCCCCTGCTTCCACTATTTAAAAATGTAATGTCAAACATATCACACAGAGGTTATCTAAATATTATTTAAGCTAATAATTCCTACTTTTATGATTTTATTAAACTGCTTTTATGCCACAAATGCACACAAACTCTGGGTCTTTCTCAACAGGTACGCTGGAGGACAGTCTTCTGGGGGCTTGGTTTACAGTTTGTCATGGGACTGTTTGTCATAAGAACTGATCCTGGTTTCATAGCTTTCAACTGGCTGGGAGCACAAATCCAGGTTTAACAATATATTTCACTTATGAATCAATCTGTAAGGGTCTTTAAGGGTCTGTAAGTTATACAGAATAACATATACATTATCTCACAGAAGTGTGTACACCCCTCACATTTTTGTAAATATTTTATTATATCTTTTCATGTGACAACACTGAAGAAATGACACTTTGCTACAACGTAAAATAGTGAGTGTACAGCTTGTTTAACAGTGTAACTTTGCTGTCCCCTCGAAATAACTCAACACACAGCCATTAATGTCTAAACCGCTGGCCAAAAAGTGAGTACACCCCTAAGTGAAAATGTCCAAATTGGGCCCAATTAGCCAGTTTCGCTCCACGGTGTCATGTGACTCGTTAGTGTTACAAGGTCTCAGGTTTGAATGGGGAGCAGGTTTGTTAAATTTGGTGTTGTCACTCTCACTCTCTCATTGGAAGTGGAAGTTTAACATGGCACCTCAAGGAAAAGAACTCTCTGAGGATCTGATAAGAAAATTGCCAAGACCCTGAAACTGAGCTACAGCACGGTTTCCAAGACCATACAGAGGTTTAACAGGACAGGTTCCACTTCGAACAGGCCTCGCCATGGTCTACCAAAGAGGTTGAGTGCTCATGGTCAGTGTCATATCCAGAGGTTGTGTTTGGAAAATAGACATCTGAATCAGTGGTCAAACCATACGCCACACACTGCATCCAATTGGTCTGCATGGCTGTCGTCCCTGAAGGAAGCCTCTTCTAAAGATGACGCACAAGAAAGCCTGCAACCAGTTTGCTGAAGACAAGCAGACTAAGGACATGGATTACTGAAACCATGTCCTGTGGTCTGATGAGACCAAAATAAACTTACTTGGTTCAGATGGTGTTATGCGTGTGTGGTGGCAACCAGCTAAGGAGTACAAAGACAAGTGTATCTTGCCTACAGTCAAGCATGGTGGAGGGAATATCATGGTCTGGGGCTGCATGAGTGCTGCTGGCACTGGGGAGCTACAGTTCATTGAGGGAACCATGAATACCAACATGTACTGTGACATACTGATCCCCTCCCTTCGGAGACTGGGCCTCAGGGCCACTGCCTTGCTAAAGAAGCTGAGGGTAAATGTGATGGACTGGCTAAGCATGTCTCCAGACCTAAACCCTATTGAGCATCTGTGTGGCATTCTCAAATGGAAGATGGAGGAACGCAAAGTCTCTAACATCCACCAGCTCCATGATGTCATCATGGAGGGGTGAAAGCGGACTCCAGTGGCAACCTGTGATGCTCTGGTGAGCTCCATGCCCAAGACAGTTAAGGCAGTGCTGGAAAATAATGGTTGCCACACAAAATATTGGCACTTTGGGCCCAATTTGGACATTTTCCCTTAAGGGTGTACTCACAGCGGTTTAGACATTAATGGCTGTTAGTTGAGTTATTTTGAGGGGACAGCAAATTTACACTGTTATACAAGCTGTACACTCACCAATTTATATTGTAGCAAAGTGTCATTTCTTCAGTGTTGTCACATGAAAAGATATAATAAAATATTTACAAAAATGTGAGGGTTGTACTCACTGCTGTGAGATAATGTGTATATACTGTATATACAGTCATGTTAAAAAAATAGGATACCCCATTAAATATTAAGTTCTTTCTTAAGAAATGTAAACATGTCAATTTCTGATCTTGTTTTAATTTGTACCTGTAGATGAAAGTGATGTAACTTCACTTAAACAAAAGAAATCAACTAAACAAGTATTTCAGCTGAGGAAAAACATAGGACACCATATGTCCTAAAAGCTAGTATTTCCCAATTTGGCTGAAATAACCTTAGTGAGATGTTTCTTGAAGCCATCTACCAGTTTCTGACACCAACTGGAAGAAAGTTTTCAGCACATTTCAATGCAGAGTTCTTTCAGCTGTGTTATATTTGAAGGGTTTCTTGCATGCACAATCTGTTTCAAATCACCCCATGGGATCTCAATAGGATTTAGATCTGGTCTTTGACTTGTCCATTCCAGAAGTCTCTATTTTTTACTTTTCAGCCAGTCCTTGGTGGATTATCTGGTATGTTTTTGACATGTTGCAAGGTCCAGTTCCAGTTCAGCTTCAGTTTTTTGACAAATGGTCTCATGTTCTTCAAGCACCTTCTGATTTAATATTTAAGGTGGATTCTATGATGATGAGCTGGTTTAGGCCAAACGCCCTCTGTTATGGTCTCCAAATAATTGCATTTTAGACACATCTGTCCAAAGCAGATTACTACAGAAGTCTTAGCCTTTGTCTCTGTTCTTTCACAAACTTTAGTCTTGATCTCATGTTTTTCTTAGACAACAAGGTTTTTATCTTTGCACACCTCCCATTATAATTAAGGTTGTGCAGTTACAAACCAAACTAAATATCTGAGGCTTAAATAAGGCAAGCCGCCTTCAAAATGTTCTGTAGAAAAATGTAAAATGCAAAATGCTTCTAATAATTTGCACCTGATATTATGCATTTTAAGTACAAATAACTGTGGGGGTTGATATTATATATATATATATAACTTTAAAAAACATTGTTCCAGTTTTTGTACATATTAATTTCACTAACATTTACATTATTTGTTCATTTTTAGACGTTTTTAAATTACACCCATTCTGGCTCATCTTTTGTGTTTGGCAGTTTGGTAGATTCAGGCATCTTTGCCTTTCAGGTCAGTGATTATCAACTTTTTGCAGAATACCCACTGAACTGATTTTTTGTTATCTATAAAGCAACTAAGACAGGATTCTGTCTTTTTTGTAGGTTTTGCCTATTGTGATATTTTTCAGCAGTATTATGTCAGTACTCTATTTCCTTGGTGTTATGCAATGGATCATCATTAAGGTGAGATTCAGTATAATCTTCCGGTATCTAAGGTCCATGGAATAGGTGTAGTTGTGAACATTTTGTCTGTTTTTACAGATTTCCTGGATTATGCAGATAACAATGGGAACATCTCCTACAGAATCGTTGTCTGTTACAGGGAATATATTTGTTGGACAGGTAATATAATGCATTATAATTTTAAATGTGAGAATTTTAGCACTACTTCTCAGTATCATTATATGCACCAGTTAAAAAAGGCAGCCTCTGTTCCAGAAAAATACATTCTGAGAATATGCATGTATTCATTGTAATTACAAATGGATTTTAGTGAGATTAAATCAAATTTGGGCTAATCGCTTTACAATAGGCTATGCTAAAACTTGACCTCATTTTTAACACTATTCATTTATATATATATTTTTAATCCTGTAATTTCTTTATTTATTCTATTTATGTAAAATAATTTTAGCCATGAACTCGAATAAATTCCACTAATGAAAGCATCTGTATGAGTTGTAAATCATTGCTTTTTTTTTCAGACAGAAGCACCGTTACTAATTCGTCCCTATTTAAAAGACATGACCAATTCTGAGATCCATGCTGTCATTGTTGGAGGTTTTGCAACAATTGCTGGCAGTGTGATGGGAGCTTTCATTTCATTTGGGGTGAGAAATGTTGTCTACAATTATAATTTTTTTGAGTAATGATCCAGCATTATTTCAGAATCACTGAAGCACAGAAAAATGCACTTTAGTATGAACACCTTTCACTTTTTTGTTTATGGAGTTAAACAGACATAATGTGACAGCAGCAAAATTAATAAAATCTTGCAAATCCAAGTAGGGGCTTCAGTTATTGTTGACATCAAACATCAGAATGTGGAAAAGGTGTGATCTCTTTGACTTTTACCATGGCATGGTTTGAATATTTCCGAAACAGTTGAACAATTTCAGTGAACAACAGACTCAATAGTTCACACAGAATGGTATAAAAACACTGATTGAGTGACAGTTCTGAGAGTGGAAATGCCTTGTTGATGTTAAAGAGAGGTCTAAGAAGAATGGCTACCAGAAAGAATGTAATAACTCATATAATCCCTCTTTACAATCACGGTGAGCAGAAAAGTATCACAATCTGCAGAAAACATTGAACTTTGAGATGTATGGCATACAACAGCAGAAGAATTTTAAGTTCCATTACTGTCAGCCAAAAACAATAATCTGTGGATATCATGGGCACAGGCTCAGCAAACTGAACATGTGAAGATTAGAAACAGACCAGGTGTTTTTTTTAAAAAAAATCTATGATAGTTTTGTTATTTGCACAATTCTCGGTAAACTAGGTAAACAATTAGTTAGTAAACAATCGGTAAACAATTCTCCCCGAGCTCCTCCTTGAAACTTTGTGTTAACGTAATCAGTGTCATTCTGTTGTCACTGATGCAGGCTCTGTTCTAAATGGGGGATTTTGTCTTGCTGCTTTCCCAGTTAAATGGGAGATTGTCCCCCCACGAAGCTGCTGCTGTTCCCTGACTAGCTTTCATGGAGCTCATGAAAATGATGGGGAATTCAGAACAGAGCCATACCGCCAAATGTAAATTTTATAAGCTTGCAAATTAAAAATTTAAATATGTCAAAGAATTGTCTTTATTTTGACTCAAGTGGTCCTGACTGAACTAGGAGATTAGTTTCTGAAAATACGCAAATCAGCCCACTGGTTGAATATCAGTGCAAACTTCAACATCAATGTCAAAAATTTTACAATTTTAACTAATTCAGGTCTTAGTCTTTAATTCATGGCACAGATCACTTTTCACTATATTTGTGCTTATTAAAAATTTAACCTTCCCAGATTGATGCATCCTCTTTGATTGCTGCATCTGTAATGGCTGCTCCATGTGCATTGGCCTTGTCCAAACTCTCATATCCTGAAACAGAAGATAGCAAATTTAAATCTGAAGACAATATCAAATTAGAAAGCGGGTAAGGTCCCATACAATTGTGACACAATAATGTTCCTAATATGAGAAAATTGTCCAAATTGCTGCATTTATATGTCTGTCTGTTGTTCTTGATTAGTGGTGAGCAGAATATTTTGGAGGCTGCTTCTGCTGGAGCATCTGCTTCTGTTGGGCTTGTGGCTAACATAGCTGCAAACTTGATTGGATTTCTTGCTATTTTGGCTTTCATCAATGCAGCTTTGTCCTGGCTGGGAGGAATGGTGGGATATCCACACATCACATTTGAGGTCCAATATCACTGCAATCACTATGCACTTCATTGTAATGGTTAATAAGTAATAAGTATGCCTAAAGTGACATTTGCCTCCAACACTTTAGCTCATCTGCTCATATGTATTCATGCCAGTGGCCTTCATGATGGGCATACCATTCAATGAGTGCTTCGTTGTGGCTGAACTTATTGGGACAAAACTGTTCCTTAATGAATTCATAGCTTATGAGAAGCTGGCAAACCTGAAAAACAACCGATTAAATGGCATCACAGAAGTGGGAAAATACATTTCAGTGAGTTGTTGTATTCTGTCTTTCTAAAGCCAACAATAAGAAATGCATTGTAATCTAATCACAGAATGCTGTGTTTCAAATGTAAATATAGTACTTTTTTTTACGTTTTAAATATTGGAACACTTTCTGAATTTAGAAAAAGAAAATTTAGAAAACTTGTGAAAAAGAAATTTATTAAAATGTCTGGGTTTCTACTAAATGTTATATTTTAATTAAATTGAATGTTTAGTAGAAACAGACATTAATACATTGTGTGGAAAAAAAGAAAACGAAAAAACAATTATAAAAATTCATAAAAATATTACATTTGGTTATGTGATTGCCCAATACCTCCTTAAGTGCATAGTGTTTTTCATTTAAGGTCAGGTCAGAGATCATCAGCACCTATGCTCTGTGTGGTTTTGCCAACTTCAGTTCACTTGGCATTGTGATTGGAGGCATGTGTAAGTATTCAAATTTAATATCATATGATTGCATAAAAGAGTTCATAAATGGGCATTCAATGAAATGAGTACAATAGTCAAGTTTTGATTAACCTCCATTAAGCTTTAGTATCAATTTTATATAATGTATATTATTATATAAATTATAACAGTATATATTAACTGCTATAGAAAGTTAATTCTTTGTTAATAAATTATTAGAGTATGATTAGCCTAATAGCAAGATATATAGTGTTGCTTGAAATTTAATGAAACCATTTTATATATTTCTGCATAAATATGACCTAACACATCATCAAATTTTAGCAGAGGTCCTAAAAGTAGAAAAAGTGACCTCAATCAAACAAATGAGACAAAAATATTATACTGGAAAATTATTATATAGGATAATGATCTAATATTGTCTGTGAGTGGCAAACGTATGCAAACATCTGCTATTAGCAGTTAATTTGATTGTGAAATCAGAGTTTTCAATCAATGGAATGACAACCAGGTGTCACTGAAAGTCCTGTTTTATGTAAAGAAAAGGGGTCTTATTTATCTGTCATTACATCTCTTCATCACTTCACAACACATATTTGTGGAAGTGTTGTTGCTCATCTGGCTGAAAAAGGTTACAAAATAATCTCTAAAGAGTTTTGACCACAAATCAACAGTCAGACAGATTATGTAAAAATAGAGGAAATTTAAGACTATTACTACCCTACCCTGGTTTGGTCAAGTGTAATTGTCTGTGAGGCCTCTCTTAAATTGGATAATGTTAATGTTCATGAGTCCACCATCAGGATAACATGGCAGAGTTGCAAGGAGAAAGCTGCTGCTCTCCAAAAAGTACATTGCTGCCTGTCTGAAGTTTGCTATAGATCACATTGACAAGCTAGAGGACTATTGGAAAAAATAATTTGTAGACAGAGGAAGTTTATTTTTTCTGCTTTTAGGACTTCCATTTTTAATTAAGGCAG
This sequence comes from Tachysurus vachellii, assembly GCF_030014155.1. NCBI lineage: Eukaryota > Metazoa > Chordata > Actinopteri > Siluriformes > Bagridae > Tachysurus > Tachysurus vachellii. The sequence goes on along the minus strand of NC_083468.1, from coordinate 13,015,414 downwards.
TATAGCTTAGCAAATGTATGGTCTGACAGCAACATGTTTATATTTAAATAAAATGTATTCATAAATTATTCCTAATTAATGCTATATGCTATACATAACACTACTGCTGCTAGATACAACAACACATATCAACAACCCATTTTGCACTTGCAAAGTTTTGCACTTGTTTTATTGGGCACACTCCCAGGAGAAGGGAGGTTGTTAATAATCATAATCCTGGGGCAGATGCAGACACACTGTCCAACTGGCAGTAAATACTACTCAGACTCTGGCTCCATCAGCCTCTTATTGTCAGGAATGGCTGGGAGTATTCCCTACCTGGAAACTAGGGGGATTTTCTGGCAGTTTTTGTGTCTTGTGCCATGTGCTTTTCTTTTTGTTTCGTGTATCACCTGTGTTTATTGTCTTTGATTTGCTCCTGTTTCTGTGTTCCTGTGTTTTGTGTTTCCAGTTTCCTTGTGTTTCTAGCCCTTCTTTATTTTTTCCGGTCATTAAAACCCCCTTTTTATGATTTGCATTTGGGTCTTTTATCCATGAAGACACCTCTGTTTTCTGGAACTTATTTCTAACACTGGTTAGAATTTTTCAATTTGACCAAATTAGGTTCAGTGATATCTAAACTGGCCTTAAGTACCAAATTGTTAAACGCAGTATTTGACATTTTATAACCTTTCATCTTAAAATTTTGTTTTAAAATGTTTTAAGAATCTGCGGGCATGGTGGTAAATATTAACTGCAAATTACAAAATGTAGTGATGCAGGAGAATCATGAGAATTATGCTTTACTAATGACCATGTAATTTTTTTCTTTTTGTCACAGCTACCATTTGTCCTTCAAGAAAAAGTGATATTTCTGCTTTAGTGCTAAGAGCCTTGATCACAGGCACTTGTGTGTCCCTGGTTAATGCTTCTGTTGCTGGTAAGTATTATACACAAACACTCTAAATACAAATCAGTTGCAATTTCACAACCTTTCACAGCCATATCTCAGTGTTGTATAATATGTATAAAAGTAATCTTATGAGTGAGCAGTATGGAGGTGCTAGGGAGGAACCCAAAAGCAGGACAATAGCCAAACAAGAGAATTTAATGAATATAATGATAATACTCCAACATAGGACATGGTTCAGGTGAGAATCCACACAGAATGCACTGAAACAAAGAGAGAGGCATAAGCAGGGCAAAGTCACAGTACACACCTCATTGCAGATACATGGTAACACAGATGACAATAGTCCATAGGTGCAGGTCTTTAACCCATGGCAGTTCCCGTCCATAAACAGGAAATAATCCATGCACGGGCAATAACAATCCACCCACGGGCAAATAATAATCCACAAAAGCAAAAATTGTGACAAAGCTCAAAGCCCCAAAAATATACTCTAACAAGAAAAATGCCAGAGTGCAAAACTGGAACAAACGCAGGCAGCAACGTGCACAATGAACGTTCACAAACAAAAGGGAAAAAGTAAATCCAACCCGGCAAAAATCCACTTGGAATAACAGCAGCGAGACTATGAGCAATAACTAGAACAGGAGGGCAGCGGGAGGACTCACAGATCGCAATGTAACCGGAGAGAGATCATCTGGCAAAAATCTAGCATGAACGGCATGCTTAAATAGCGCTGCCAGGAATAAAAAGTCTGGCCACCCGGAAGTGACATCACCAGTGAGCACTGAAAACTGGAACTCCGGAGGAATAAGCTGACAGTACCCCTCCCTCCACGGGGTGTCTCACGATGTCCCAGCTGGCTGGTCAGAGGGCTCTCAATGAAACTGGGAGGTGAGGTAAGGGTCCAAGATGTGACGTGCTGGAATCCAGGAGCGCTCCTCTGGGCCATATCCCTCCCAGTCAATCAGGTACTGTAGTCCTCTCCCACGACGTCTCAAGTCTGGAGACATGAAAAGTGGGGTGGATGCACAACACCCTGGGGAGCTGGACCGCAACTGGATTTATCACCTTGGATATACGGAACGGGCCAACAAACCGGGGAGCAAGCATCCTGCATGCCAGCTTCAAGGGAAGGTCCTTAGTGGAAAGCCACACCCGCTGTCCGACACTATGGGGGATATGAGCTGGCCTGCGGTTGGCCCAGCAAGCGTAACTTTGGGAGCAAGGTGAGGCGAGTTCTCCTCCAGACCCGACTACAAAGTCTCACAAGGGCCAAGGCGGAAGGAACCGAGGCTTCCAGATCCTGATTGGAGAACAATGGGGGTTGATAGCCATAGGCAGCCTGAAAAGGGGATAGACCTGTGGAGGCAGAGGGGAGGGAGTTGTGGGCATACTCAACCCATACCAAGTTGGAGGCCCAGGAAGAATGATCCTCGGCACAGAGGAGGCGAAGTACCATCTCCAGCTCCTGATTGAGCCGTTCCGTCTGTCCATTGGACTGGGGGTGAAACCCTGAGGAGAGTCTAATGGACACGGCCAAGAGTTGCCAAAATTCCCTCCAAAATTTGGAGGTAAACTTGGGTCCTCGGTCCAAGACTATGTTCTGGAGTTGGAAAACATGCTGAAGAAAGAGCAAAGCCGTTTCCTTGTCCGAAGGAAGTTTGGTCAGGGAAACAAAATGGGTGAGCTTAGAAAAGAGATTGACCACATAGAGAATAGTGGAGTAGCCATTGGAAAGAGGGAGACTGGTGACAAAATCCAAAGATATATGTGACCAAGGTTGCAAAGAACTGGCAGGGGCCAAAGGAGACTGGAAGGGATAGATCGAGAGCTCTTGTGGTGAGCGCATACTTGGCAGGCAGCGACAAAATCATGAGCGTCATGTCTGAGTGAGGGCCACAAGAACCGTTGCTGGAGAACCGATAAGGTCCGAGGGACCCCGGAGTGACAGAAAACCCAGGAATTGTGACACCACTGGAGAACTAGGAACCGGAGGTGATCTGGAACATTTTAGTTTGCCCTCCGGACAGCCAGTAGGAATAGACAAGTTGGACATGGCTTGCTGAACTCTGCTCTCTATCCCCAGTCAAAGTCCCCAAAAAGCGACGGAATCAGGGGAGAACTGACGAGAGAGAGCATCCGGCTTCCCGGTCTTCATTCCTGGCCGGTAGGACAGCGCAAAGTTGAACCTCCCAAAGAAGAGGGCCCACCGAGCCTGTCTGGGTTTCAGACTCTTGGCTGTCCGAAGGTACTCAAGGTTCTTGTGGTCTGTCCAGACCAAAAAAGGTTGTTCAGCCTCCTCCAACCAGTGACGCCATTCCTCCAATGCGAGTTTGACCACCAGTAACTCACTTTCACCAATGGTGTAGTTCAGTGCAGACGGGTTAGGCGACGAGAAAAGGGTGAAGTTTATTGTTCTCGGGGTCCCTCTGAGACAAAACAGCCCCAACACTGGTATCTGATGAATCCACTTACACCACAAATTGTAGAGTGGAGTCTGGCAGGGTGAGGATGGGGCAGAGGTGAAGATCTGCTTAAGTCATTTGAAGGCTTGTTGGCTTGAGGTCTCCAGGAGTAGGAGTCAAGGGGGAAAGTTAGCTGGTGCAAGAGTGCTGCAACTGAACTGTAACCCAGGATGAATCGCAGATAAAAGTTGGCACATTCCATCAATTGCTGGAGGTGCCTACGTGTCCTGGGGTGAGGCCAATCCCTGGGGTGAGGCCAAACAGTCTTGATTCTGTTAGGGTGCATTTGAACATTCCCTGCAGACAGAATGAAGCCCAAGAAAGAGGTCTTTGTCACATGGAACTCACATTTGTCAGTCATTTGGTTGTCACGAATAATTGGTTCTGTAAGAGCCTCTGAAGCACCACACGGACATGACGGGTGTGTTCCTCGGGCATGTGGGAAAAGATGAGGATATCATCCGGGTACACAACAATAAACCGATTTAGCATATCCCGTAAGACATCATTAACCAGCGCCTGGATCACCACTGGTGCATTAGTGAGGCCAAATGGCCAGTAGGAGTGTTGAACGCTGTCTTCTGTTCGTCACCCTCTCTCATACGGACTAGATAATAGACATTCCGAAGTGAGCCTGGTGGAGAATATGGCCATCCATGGCCCATACCTGGAGAATGGTTGGTAGAGGTTCGGTCTCAATCCCCAGTTGCCGCACTAATTCCTCATCGAGGAACTCCAGGTCGGCTCCAGAGTCTAAGAAAACAGAAAGTTTGTGATCTTGGTCCTTTATACGAAATCGGGCCTTCAGAAGTGGCTTGGGGGAGTCTGAGCACCAGAGGTTGGCCGCTGGCTCCTCCTTCAATGGCGAGCCCTACCTTTTGCTGGAGAAGAGATGGCAAAGTGCCCTGCCTTGCCATAGTAAAGACAGCGGTCATGGGCCTAGTGCCTTCTTTGCTGAGGACAGGAGGCGACGTCCAATCTCCATGGGTTGGAGAGATGGCGGCGAGTATGATCTGCCAGGTTCTGAGCGGGGCTTGACATACGGGGTTCTGGGAAGCCAGGAGCAGGTTGGGTGTCCCTCCTCTCTTCGTTCACGGATCCGCCGATCGATCCTGGTTGCCAGACAAATCAGGTCATCAAGCTCATAGAGAAGTTCTCATGCAGCAAGTACATCCTTGACCTGGGGAGCTAAGCCCCGGTAGAAGGCATCATAGAGGGCCATGGGGTTCCACCCACTGTCCACAGCGGCCATGCGGAAGTCCACGGCATACTCAGCCACAAAGCAGGGCCCCTGGGATGACTCAAACAAGGCATCCATCTTTGGTAGAGTGGAGTCAAAAACCTTGCAAAGCTCCATGGAGAAAACATCAAATGAGGAACAAATGGACGACTGATGCTCCCATTCTGCTGTAGCCCAGATCTTGGCCTTTCCGGCTAACAAGGAGATCATGTACGCTACCTTAGACCGATCCGAAAGGAAGGAGGAGGGTTGGAGCTTGAAAATCACTAACCACTGCATCAAGAAGGCACAGCAAAATCCAGCCTCTCCGGAGAAACGCTCGGGGTGAGGTAGGTGTGGCTCCCGAATGGTGTTTTGGTTCTGCGAGACTACAAGCAATTACTAGAACAGGAGAGTGGCGGTATGTCTCACAGATTGCAACGTAACTGGAGAGAGATCATCTGGCGAAAATCTAGCATCTAGCATCTAAATACAACATAAAAGTACTTACTATGTATAATAAGCATGTAATAACCATAAAACACTTTGACGCATACTAAGTAGTAATGCATCAATAATTTTGGTCTCAGACTAAATATGAGTGCAGATTCTTTGGAGCTTATTAATAGTGATATGTATACTGATAACAAAAAGCTATTTCATATTAAGCAAATTATGTGTCATGGAATTCTATATTCATTTTTTCTTATGTTTAGGGAATTGACATATTGGCCATGCATATGTGTACGTTAAGTATGTTCCACAATTGATTTTTAATTCAATTCAATTAAAATTTAGTTTTTATAGCACTTTTAACAATTGACATAATATAAAGAATAATATAAAGTAAAAATCAAAGATTAATATATTTATATTTAGATATATTAAAATGTGTTTGTATTTATCCCCAATGAGCAAGTCTGAGGTGACCTCAGGAGGCAATGGCAAGTAAAAACTCCCTTGAATGGTAAAGGAAAAAACCTTGAGAGGAACCAGACTCAAGGGGAACCCATCCTCATTTGGGTGACACTGGAGGGTGTGATTATAAATATACAATTTTGGAATTAATGGTGGGCAATCTGGAAAAACTTCCACTGTACACTGGCTGAATCACTGACTGAATAAGAATTAATTTTGTTTTGTTTTTTCCATTTATTTTTTCTCATAAATTTTCATTTATGCTCAAACAAGCATAGATACCTTATTTAAAATATGTTAAATAAAAAGTACATCAGTGTTAATAACAAAATTTTTAAAACTGCAATAAATAGAAACTTGTTTGACAGATGGGTAAGTATATAAATATGTATTTATATTTCAGCTGAATACATTTGCTATGTAGGTTTACATTTAATTTAACATGATATTAATTTTCTTATGAATTCATTCATAATGCTGCACTTATTTATTTATGAATTAATTTACTTATTTATTATTTCAAAAGAGTGTTCAGTAAGTTTTACTTTACAGGTAATATCGTGCACAAAATCAGCTTGAAACAGGGTCATCTCATATGATCAAAATGGGTGGATGAAAGGACACTTCATATCACAATGTGATAATAGATAACAGAGATTTTTTATTCAAGAAGAGTCACGTATTCATATCAAGATTGTCATAACACCCACCTCCACCCAGAATCAATCATTATCAAGAACAATATACATGGCTTTTTTTTTACTGCCTTGAAAGTTTTTGCAGCAGTGGTGTTTGGTGAAGTGTACATTTAGATAATTTTTTTTACATAAATTTAATATATTTCATCACAGAAGTCCTACTACAGGAAGGTGGTATTATAATACAGGGGTATTTAAGTAATTTTTGTTCAGCTAAAAATACTTCATTGAATTATACAAAGATTAGAAATATACAACTACACAAGATAAACAATTAAAATTGCTGTGAACAATAAACAGTTATATTTGAATACATAACTATTAGTGATTCTTCACCATAGGGATGGTATTAGCCAGTTGATGAAAAGTACGTGGTTTTTGACACAAATTGCACATTTTTGTCTTCAGACATAAAAACTGAATATAGCTTAACAACAGTATCTCATGATAGAAATATTCCTTTTTTTACAGTATCTCTCCTCTCATCTCAAAGTTTTTCAACCATCAACCGTCTGTATTTGCAGAACTTTAAGAGATTTGCTGCAGATAGTGGTCTAAGAGTTGTGAAGCATCCAGCAAGTCAATTCAGTATGTTCATAACAATTGTATTCTCTGTCCACCTCTAGGCCTCCTTTCACATCCTCAACTAGATTGTATTGATGTTTTTACAAATTCTGTCTTCAACACCACTAATACAAAAATCCAAACTTGCTGTTCTGAACTCTTTGAAAGGTAAGGTCAAAAATCACCTGCATAAGCAAGTAGGCAAATATTACCCATCCCACTTGATATTTTAATAGGATGTATTTACCTAAATGCTTTGAGTATTAATTTGGAATCTTTGTGTTATAGTGCTGTGAAGAATGAAACAATGATTTCTTTTGAGGGATCTTGGACCCTGGTGAAAAATGCCACTCTTTATTTGATAGAGTGCTGCCATCTTTATAATGAAACTGTTTGCATTTAGGAAAATGTTAATTTTATAAAGTGTAAAGATAATTGTTACACATATCAAAATTTTGCTTAAGTTTGGGATCATATTCAATAAAAACTAATAAATAAATCATTACATTTATTGTATGTATAGAAGTAGCTCAAGTGTGCTTTGTATTGTAGTATTGTTTTTAAATGAGTAAAACTATTTAATCAGAATGATCTTCAATAATAAAGTATTAGAGCTGATACTGTACTCAAACAAAATAAATTTTAGAATGAATCAGAGAATCAACCATCATTAGAATGAATCAACCCTATTCAACTGTAGTCATTTTTTTAAATTTTATTTTGTTTTATTTTATTATTTTGCGTATTTAATCCTACCCCTGTCCAGTCCTAAATAATTGTGACCTGACCATAAAATTTTCAGATAAATTTAAGTAGTAGTTAAGTTTAAGTAAGTTTACTGATCTAACTGACCTGCCAATAACATTTTCTGATAAACTTATTTAGCAAAACACACAAGGTAGTAATTTAGAACATAGTGTTCTGCTCCAAGTTTACTTGTCATTGTATTGTATGTGGGGACAAGTTCGAGTCTCGGGCCGGCCACGACTGAGGTTCCCTTGAGCAAGGCACCAAACCCCCCAACTGCTCCCCGGGTGCCCGCAGCATAAATGGCTGCCCACTGCTCCGGGTGTGTGTTCACGGTGTGTGTGTGTTCACTGCTGTGTGTGTGCACTTTAGATGGGTTAAATGCAGAGAACGAATTCTGAGTATGGGTCACCATACTTAGCTGTACTGTATGTCACTTCACTTTCACTTTTCACTTTTATGTATAGTTATGTAGTTTTGATGCCCCTAGGGGCAGTTCTCCAGACAAAATAAGTGAGGACATTTCTCATGCAGTCAGCTCCTCAATCTTCAGATGACATCCTTTGTTTTGTGTTTGTAAAAGCATCATCTGTAAGTTAATCCTTCTTTACTTAATACTTGATGATACATATTTTCATATATTTGTGATAAGTTTATTCAGAGCTTTGATTTAATGGAATTTTTGTGATGATGGCCTTTAGCTATTAGCCTAGCCTTTGTTTGACAGCATTCAATGTGTTAATCTTAATCTACTTTGATAAGATAACTTCTGTATGAGTAAATGTTTGTATTTGTTGTCAATTTCTTGGTCATCTGATAATCCCATTTAAGAAAATTGATGACATTGAATTAATTTGGGCTATTTTCAGATATACTTACATGAATGCTAGTTAGTCATTGGTTAATTTTTCTGATTGTTGTTTATTTGCTGTTTTTTGCAGTTTTACTCTTAATTCATAATGTACCCGGCATCTTATTAAACGTCAAAGACTAAAATGAATCCTGACTTGTCTGTACTTTATGGATGGAGTTTGGCTGGCTGTTAAATTGCATTGGTAGATGCAAGGAGAACAGTACAGTGACCCTGTTAAAATATGTTCATTATGTCCTCAGTTGTATGTTAATGTAATGTTGTGCAGTTCTGTATTATGCATTTACTGTAAGTAAGTCACAAGGGGGCACTAAAGTATAAGTCATTGTAGACGCGTTTGCGTTAATATGTTTGTCCTAAAGGAGTTACTGTTGTCTTTTACTGTTAACAGTCTGACCGTGAGACTGATGTGTTGGCAGCGAGAAAAATAAACATGCCAAGAACTGCTAAAGATAATCCGTCTCTATCGTTCATTTGTCATCCGAATGCAACGCTAGCTGCAACAGTAGTGTAGCGCAACTCAACAGGTTGTGGGCCCAGGAGTTGTTCAAAGAAGTTTGTTGTTTTCCACTGTTAGAATGTTCCGATGGCAGCGTGCTAACATGGCGGAACAATGGAGGACGTACTGTACAGTTTGTCTCGAGTATGAACTTTGGGAAACCAAAATGTTGGGACATTTAAAAGAACCGCAGTCAGAAGTTGACGGAAGTTGAAATCACGTTTGCTGAGTTCAAGACTAAACTATGTAATTTTGTAGAAACAAAAAAAGATAAAAACAACTGAGTTGAGCGACAGTGTGATGAAGACTCAAGGGAAAGCTGGACGGCGACCCGCAAAGACGAGCACACAGGACTGGAGCAAAGACGACCCAGAGATAGTGTGCTTCAAGTGCGGTACCATCGAGCCAGAGGATGTCGGCAGAAAGTGTGGTGTAGTATCTGCAAAAGAGACACACACAAAGACGCAATGTGTAGGTGTAAGGACATTAAAGACAAAAAGGATGTCGCAATTAAAGCTTCAGATGATGTTGAGGACTACGTGTTCAAGATGAGAGACAGAGAGACCGGTGTCCAGCAACAGCCGACATGCAGCATTCAGGAAAAAGGTCTAATGGTGGACATGAGGGCTACCTCTCATATCATCACAGACAACTATGTTTAAGAGTTTTGACAGCACATTCAGGCCAGAAATGTCAAGCTGGCAGATGGCACTCGATGCAACCGAGTCGCTCAGCGGAGGGGAAATGCTGCAGTTTCCCTCTTCGACAGCGGAGGACAGCAATGCAAGGTAGTGCTTAAAGACGCTTTGTTTGTACCGTCATACCCCCAAAGCATCTTTTCAATGAAAGCAGTGACCGCAAGTGGGGCTACAGTTGTTTTTAAAGAAGATAAAGACAAAGATAAAGATAAAGACACCCTGATAACCAGAAACGGTACCAGATTTAACATGCACATATACGGCAAGTTGTATTATTTGCATACTTGAACTGAATCTAATGACAAGTGTAATGCATGCCATGACATACAAACATGGCACGAGATTTTAGGCCACTGCAACTATGACGATGTTATTAAGTTACAGGATGTTGTTGAAGGTATGCAAATCAAAGGTAAAACAAGCAGACCAGAACAAGAGTGTGAGGTGTGTATTCAGGGAAAGTTTGTCCAAACCAGAAATATAGATCCTGATACCAGAGCAAAGGCTCCCTTACAGATGGTACATACAGACCTTGCAGGTCCAGTAGCCACAGAGTCGATAGACGGTTACAAATATGTGCAGTCATTCACTGACGACTACTCAAGCGCAGTGTTCGTATATTTCCTAAAAAGGAAAAGTGACAACATACAGGCTACTGAGAAATTCCTAGCAGATGTATCACCTTACAGGAAAGTGAGGTGCATAAGATCCAACAACGGAACAGAGTTTACATGCAATGACTTTCAAACATTATTGAGGAAAAACAAAATCAGACATGAAATGTCAGCTCCATATTCCCCACATCAGAACGGGACTGCAGAGAGAGGTTGGTGTACTCTTTTTGAGATTGGTAGGTGCATGATAGTTGAAAGTGCATTACCAAAACAACTATGGCACTACGCAATACAAACAGCAGCAATGGTATGTAACAAGTGTTTCAACAAGCGTACGGGACAGACTCCTTATGAGTTGATAACAGGCAAGAAGCCTAATGTGTCAAAAATGCAAAAGTTTGGATCTGTATGCCATACGTACAAACAGGACAAAGGAAAATTTGATTCCAGGTGTGACCAGGGCCGTTTTGTAGGTTACGACAAGTACAGCCCAGCATACTTGGTGTATCAGATATAAACAAAGTACAAAAGCACAGACTAGTGAAATTTGTGAGTAAAGCGGTGGCAGAAAAACAGACACAGACAGGTGTGCCAGATCTAAGCGATGGCTATAGCGGAGTGAAACCCAAGACTGATGAAACAACACAGAGTAGGAGTACAGAAAATGCTCCAGAGCCAAGTGTACAGAGAGGAAGTACACATAGTGATAGTCAAGGTGAAGCAACAAGATTTAGTGACCACAATCAAACACAACAGAATGTGACAGATGGTGAACTCGAGAGTAGGAGGTATCCAACTAGAGAGAGAAAAACACTGAGTTACTTAGATGACTTTGTAACTGAATACAGTAATAATGATGGAGTTAATATCACAGTAGATTATTGCTGCAGAGCGGTGTGTGGCATTACACAGACTTTTGATTGAGCAATGAGGTCAACTAACTCAAAAAAATGGATAAAAGCCATGGATGAAGAAATACGGTCTCTAAACGAGAACAAAACATTTACCCCGACAACACTGCCAATAGGCAAGGAAACAGTGGGGGGTAGATGGGTTTACTCTATCAACACTGATGTAGATGGAAAAGACAAATACAAAGCATAGAATGGGAATAGACTATGGGGAGACTTTTTCACCCACTGCGGACTTAACGTGTGTAAGAGTGGTGCTACAGAAAGCAGCACAGGAAAATCTACTCCTGCATCAAATGAACGTGCAAACAGTGTACTTGCATGCTCCCATAGACTATGAGATCTACATCAATCCACCAGAAGGTTACCAAGAGAAAGAGGGTACAGTTTGAAAAAATCCGGGCGAAACTGGAATAAGATTTTGCACAATTGTCTTTCTGAGAATGGATTCACACAAAACCCAGCCGACCACTGTGTTTACGCCAAAGAGTCAAAAGAAATAAAAGTGATCATAATTACATGGGTCAATGATTTAATTATTGCATTAAGCAATCAAGAGAGACTGAAAGAAGTGAAAGAGATGCTTGCAGAAAAGTTTAAAATGAAAGACCTGGGTAAACTAAAACATTTTCTGGGTATTGAGTTCAATCTATCAGATGGTGTGTAAAAATGACACAAGAAAAGTATACTAACAAGATACTACAGCGTTTTAATATGCAAGACTGTAGGATCAGAGAAACACCATGTGAACAAAAGTTAGAGTATACTGAAAATGCAGTAAAAATGAAAGATGTAAAAATGTATAGAGAAGCTGTGGGAAGTCTTATATACCTGACTGTTTGCACCAGACCAGATTTGAGTTTCGTAGTGAGGAGGTTATCACAGTATTTTGTTGAACCTACAGAATAACAGTCGGTCACTGTGACGCATGTGCTTCGGTATCTCAAAGGTACAGCAGAGAAAGGGTTAAGTTTTATTTAGGTATACAAGCTGACTGAGCAGCTGATACCAGTGACAGACGCAGTACTACAGTACATTAATTCTATCTTCTATTTTTGTTTATATAACAACCTGAGTACAAGTAGGGGTGTTAAAATATGTTCATTATGTCCTCAGTTGTATGTTAATGTAATGCTGTACAGTTCTGTATTATGCATATAAGTAAGTCACAAGGGGGCTCTAAAGTACTGTAAACATACTGTAAACATGCCAAGAACGGCTAAAGATAATCTGTCTCTATCGTTCATTTGTCATCCGAAACAGTAGTGTAGCACAACTCAACAGACCCAAACCAGGATAAAGTCTTTATATATATTAAGGGTGGTACTTAGCAGAATGTGCTTCAGGTGTAGAATGAACTGCTGTGCTTCATGCAGAACAAGAGGCACTGTAGAGCTTTCTTTACTATTGCCTCAGTGTGAGTGGACTATTACCCCTTTTCCACCAAAAAGAACCGGGTGCTGGTTCAGAGCTAGTGCTGGTGCTGGTTCAAATTTGGTTCCACTGGCGAACCTTCTAAGAACCGGTTTGCCTTTCCATCGGTTAGAGAGCCATCGCAGAGCCGAGTCTGACGACACTGTATACGTGTCACGTTTCCCAGCAACTTTAGCGCAGCAGCAGCAAACACAAACACAACATCAACAATGGCGGATGTTGCTTTACTGTTAATGCTCATAGCTTTGTGAACCTACATTGGCATCCAAACGTGGCGAATCCAATGTGTATTTGCGGCTCCATGTAATTTGTATAAACGGCGGTTGTAATCAAGAAAGTACATAACATTATTTTATAATTAACACAGAAACACACAGTGTGCTGCTAATTGATCATATTGTGGTAAAGTAAAAGTGTATTAAACATTGGTATACTTAAGGTACATTATCAAAGGTGCTAACAGTAGCCCCGCCCACAGCCCCTGTTCTTAAGTCTAGACCAGCAACGTTTTGGTGCTACTTAAGAACCACTTTTCCTTGTTCAGAGCCGGTGCTTTGGCTGTCGAAAAAGAAAGAACTGGTTCTAAATTAGGCTCTGGCTTCGAACCGGCACTCAAACTGCCTCAGTGGAAAAGGGGCATTGGTTGCACAATTTCACTCGACTATAAACCATTGTAGAAAGGACAATATTTACATGTACATTATTTATTGTCCAGTGTCACCCAAATAAAGATTGTTGAGCCTGGTTCCTGTCAAGGTTTCTTCCTCATATCATTTCAGGGAGATTTTACTTGCCACTGTTGCCTCAGGCTTGCTCATTAGGGATAGATGTTAGATACAAATAGTAATAAACTTTACAATTTTTATTCTACTTCTATGCTTCTGTGAAACTGCTGTGAGAGACAATGTCAATTGTTAAAAGTGCCAGACAAATAAGTTGAATTGAATTCAATTCAGTGTTCTTGACGGGCTGCACAGAGGATCTGTCGGTGTTCAGCGGTGATTGGTTGCTCTTTGCCAAGAAACATCTCTTTTGTTTTGTCAACATTCAGAGACAGGTTGTTAGCTCTACACCAGGCTGTTAGCTCTTGTACCTCCTCTCCCTAAACTGAGTAATCGTTCTTGATAATGAGACCAACCACAGTTGTGTCATCGGCAAACTTGATGTGGTTCCAGCTGTGCATTGCATATCACATGAGTCATGAGTTGTGTCTTTCAGTGAAGAAGTCAGGATCAGAGGGAGGTGTTTAGGGCAACTCTAAACTTTTCAATCAAGTGCTGAGGGATGATTGTGCTGAATACTGAACGGAAGTCTATGAACAGTATACGTATGTATGTGTCCTTTTTGTCCACGTCTGAGGGCCAGATGAAAGGAGTTGGCATTGTCTGAATGGGGTCCAGGGTGGGTGGCAGTCTTGATGAGCTAATTGGCTCATACTTTGATTACACAAAAGTTAACCTGCAGACTTATTGATATCCACCTGTCAGAAGGATAGGGAGACTGAGTGTATACTATTCCCAAATATATAACCACCACAACAGAAGTAAAAGTGTCAAAAAATAGCTCAGTAGTGAGTAGCCCCACCATTCTTGTTGATCACTTCAAACGCTCATTTCGTCATGCTTGATGTGGCTATTTCCAGGAGGCTGTTTGGAACGTTGGTCCCTGTGGTTCAACATGTTCAAATAGCCAGCTGCTGTTTGACACCCCTGCACAAGTTCAAACACACCCCAGATTATGATGGAGCCTCCTCCACTGTGCCACATAGAAAACATCTTCAGTGGGATCTCCTTGTCAATCGCAAAATGTAAATACTTGTAATGTTTCTATACATATATAAATGATCTGGATTTTTACCACCCTGTTTCAGCAATTAATTAATGACAGCCTGAATGCTCTCTTCCTTCTCAACAGAGAGGATATTGTTCACAATACACAGGGGTTGATGAACTATGGTTATCAACCTACATTGGTATCTGTATATTACATACTACATTGGAGTGTAGTGTTTTCGCTCTCCCTTTTGTACCGCAGGTGTGTGTGTATGTTCATGAACCCTCCTTGGTTACCAGAGATGTATCCCTTTGAGTTATCACCTTAGCAAAGCCCAAAAATGCATTAATGATTGAAGATTATAATATAATTTTATTATATACTGTAAGTGTCTTAAGACATATAGGATTAATCATAAGAACCAGATGCTATACTTATTAAAGATGTTAACTAATCAAGTTTGAGCTATAGGTTAAAATTTGAAGTAGTTAAAAAAAATAGAAAGTAAAGTAGCCAAACTCAGCGCTGGAAGGCCCAGCAGAAGCAGCAAGTGGGCGTGGGGACCCAGGTACACGATCTGAAGGAGAAACTGGTGGTGGGAGAGATGGGGCAAATGTAGGAATGGGTGGAAGATGCAGGAGAGGGTAACAGGGGCCAACATGAGGGCAACCATCAGTTTGGGCACTCTGCTCTTTAGTATCACACGGAAGGGTTTGGGTGGATTCACTGAGAGTAAAGGGTTTTCACATAATGTGTGAATGAATGAAGGGACACTCAGGCAATTCAAGGTCACAGATGTTCCAAAAACTTGGCGAGCTCGCCTGCAATGTAAGAAAGCTGCCAGTGACGGTATGATGTTATAAGTCCAGCTGGCCTCCTGGAGTGGGTGGGAAAAGCAAGCTGAATCATTTGGCCAGCTGGATAGGCCCGCTGAGACTGAAGCTGTGGATCTAAGGGGAAAAGAGGAAATGAGTAACTTTTAGCAGGAATAGTGGAACTAGTGCTTAAAATATGCATGAGCAAACCAAGTCTGGGAAATAAATGACTGAGATCATGAGAACACACTGGATTTGGCAAGCTAGCAAAGAAGTACAAGCAAAAATTGCAATGGCTTAACAGTAGCAAGAGTTACAAAGTACATTAATACGAGTATGAGAAAAAAGGCTTTATCCGTTATCAAGTCTTGCAGAATTAACATGTAGTCAAATAATAACTATGTAACAATATAGAATAAAGTAAAAGAAGGTGAGAAAACCTACTCATTGTAAATACAGAGGAATTAATCTATGAGATTTCTGATAAGAGTTGAGCGGCAAAATGTGATAGAACAAGGAAATGCAGCGCTCTTGAGAACAGTTTTTTTTAACATCAATGATGAGAAAGGTTTGATATAATAGGAAATCAAAAAGGCAGGCATCAATTCTTGGAAATAATGGGAATTCAGAAGACAAAATATATGGTCATAAAAGAGGCGTATGAGGCATTTTTGGGAAATAATGGGAATTCTGTGAAGCCAAGTAAATGAATAGGAGGGGCTTCAGGTACAACTCTGGGAAATAATGTGAAATTGCCTGAAAGTATGTAAAATAAAAGAGGAGGTGCCCAGAGGCACCAGGGTATATATGAAGGGGATTTTCCTGGGGATTTAAGAATGACTACATGTGTATGGGGTGATTGCATCAGGCTAAGTTCCTTGAGCTCAATGGAATTGTTGGCTGATTGACTGCAATAAAGAAGTTTGCTCCTTCTCATCCAGGTCTGGAGAGTCTCTTCATTGTTTTATTCTTAACCCATTTTAGTCAATTCAGTAAAGTGTTTGACAGTTTAAAGCTGAAAACAATGTGATGTGTCCACTTGGAGGCCGGCTCTAAGTTCCGACACCACATTCCATTTTCAATTCTTATCAAACACCTGCACACATACTCCCTTAAAGTTCCCTTAAATGTTAACAGTTGGAACAAGGGCCTCTTGTTCTTTCTCCCTAGTCTGACACACAGAATACGGTAAATGCACATAACAATTATATAAAACACTTATGATATTTAAAATTTCCTTCATTTTAACTATATAAACAACATAACCATTACTTAAGACATTCAAAAGACAGATTTAGATGGAACATCAGACATCATCTTTTCCCTTGGGCTTTTCAATGACATCTTCATTAACTAAAACTTAGACATTGGCTATACTGTTGTTTTTTCTTTGAGGGATAGACCCCTCTTGTTTGGGTATAGGAAAGGATAGGAATAGAAGGAGAATGAATCCAACTAGTAACAAAAGATTAATCATCAAAACCGTACCTATAAGGTTAACCTATAAAACTAAACTTTTGCTAGAAAGAACATTTTGCTATTTTTTGTGAAAGACCTCGGTCAATGACATGCAAGAAAATAAAACTAAGCAAAGCTAATTTATATTTGTCAATGCCGGAGCATAGTCAGTTTGTGTTGGATATGGCAGAAAGTCCATGAATCAAATTTGTTCTCTCTACTCGTCGAATTTGTCCTCCGTTCTCTCTCCAGCAGAAGTGTGTTTTTGTCAAATTTCAACTCTCTGTGTGTCGGTAACAGAATATTTAGGATGTCTGTCTGGGGATTCATGTGGACAGCACTAAACTTTAAATTAAGCTTCACCCTTCTTGACGTATATCGGTGCTCAGTGTGCAGGCACTGCCCTTTCGCACTCACTGGAGATTTTAGAAATCTCTCTACTTAGAAAAAGTGTTTGCCTCTAAACCTAACTAGCTGGGCCACCCTTAGCAGCCATGACAACATACATACAAGTATCGCTCGCTGCTGGTTTGATCCACCTGTCCTCCTCCCCTGCCGGACAGGTCCCTTCGACCCGGCATTGACTATTGAGCCCTTAACACTGTAACCATCAAGAATCGTTAGCCAATGCTGCTCATGCCATCGGCCTTTGAGTTGATACAGGGGTGCACTGTCTGCTCTAAACTCAATCTCCATAATGCTTATCATCTTGTGCACATCAGGACGACGGCATTTAACACTCCCACGGGCCACTACGGGTACTTGGCCATGCCGTTCGGCCTCACCAATGTGCCAGCGGCTTTCCAGGCTCTCGTCAATGGCGTGTTGCAGGAGATGCTCAATCAGTATTTCATTTATCTTGACGACATTCTTATTTTTTCCCATTCTCTAGAGCAGGGGTCACCAACGCGGTACCCGAGGGCACCTGGTCGCCCGCAAGGAGCACTTAAGGCGCCCGCGAGGCACGTTCTAAAAATAGCACTGGACAAAATATAGCTCCACCTAAAAAAATTTTCTTGCTGTAGTTTTTGAATAAAAAAACGCTTGCATTAACATAGATTTTAAAATGACGATATTTAATTTAATTTTATTTAATTAAAAATAAATTAAAACAAAAATGTTTTATGTATATAACGAACTCTGGCCTTTTCTGAAGTCAAATGTCAATATTGCACGCACGTCACGTCTGACTCCTGACACAAGGAAGTGGTGCAGCAACGATGAGGAGTTAGTTGTGATTTACCCCCCAAAAAATGGCAGAAAAGCGACAGATAACATACCATTTCCACAGTGTTTGGGAGGAAGAGTTCTTTTTTACGTCAGTGTGTGTGTCTCATTTGCACACACTTTTCTCAAAAGTGTGTGTGTCTCATTTGCAGGACGACTGTTGCGACGGCAAAGCGGCACAATGTGGCGAGACACTTCAGTCTGCATCACGAAAGTTTCAATACTAACTACCCACCCTGCGTCGCATTAAGGACAGAAACTAAGTGCTCTGTTCAAATTGGATGCTGAACAGGTAGAGATAGAAATCCTAACGTTGCAAAATGACCTCCACCTCAAAGCCCATCAGTCTGCATCAAACTTTTGGTGCCTTGTGGACACAGAAAAGTACAGTGGTGTATGCACAGCAGCTATGAAATTTGCATGCCCATCTCTGTGAATCAGCCTTTTCTAAAATGAACTTTATCAAGAGCAAACACAGAACATACCTTACTGATGCACATTTACAAGACTCACTCAGACTTGCAGTGTCAAATTATTCACCAGATTACAGTACACCGGTGTGCAGAATGCAGTGCCAGGCTTCCCACTAACAGACATTTACAGACAAAGAAGAGATAATGTGTTCATTGAAAACACCATAACATTAAACTAAAAATGTTTTTTTGAAAAAGACTAAATTACTTGTGAATATTCCTTCCATCATTGTTGTATAAATCATTGTTAATAATTGTGGAGAATAATTAACATTGACATGTGAGCAGTCTCTTCACCATATTATTATTATTATTATTATTAAAAAGTGATCTGTGCAATTTTGCTCTTGAGGAAGTTTGTATCAAACCGGTAGCCCTTTGTACTACTCAGTTCCCTTGAAGTAGCCCTCAGTCTTAAAAAGGTTGGTGACCCCTGCTCTAGAGGAACATCAAGTGCGTGTTCGAACAGTGCTTCATTGCCTGTTAAAGAATCATCTGTGCATGAAGGCAGAGAAGTGTGAATTTTATGTCACTGATACTACCTTCCTGGGTTTCATCCTTTCTGTAGGCAACATGTGGATGGGTCCGGACTGAGTCACAGCTGTCAGGGAGCAGCCATTCCCTGGGTTGCTTCAGAGGTTCCTGGGTTTGGCAACTTTTACTGGAGGTTTATCCAAAGCTTCACCGCAGTGGCCGCCCCTTCACCGGCTCACCTCTACCCGATGAACATTTTCCTGGGAGCCTGAGGCTGAGCGGGCCTTTAATAAGCTCAAGGAACTCTTCACCTCTGCTCCTATCCTGTCCTTACCTGACTCAGCCAGCCAGTTTATCATAGACGTTGATGCATCCCATTTGCTAAAATAAAAAAGTTCATTTTATTTCTCATTAATGTACACTCAGCACCCCAAAAACTGTCACAAAAAAACTATCACATGGTCATAAGTAGTCCGACCCTTTGCTCAGTATTGAGTAGATACTTCAATTCTCTTGGAGGCCGGCTCTGAGTTGTCTCACTGTTTTGAGTATTACTCGGTTTTGTATAATGCTTTGTTCTCCCTGTCATTTGCTTATTTATGTTGCTCCCCTTAGAATCCTCTTGCTGGATTTTTTTTCTTTTGTGCTTTGTGCATTTGACTGTCCTTTCACCTTATTCCTGCCTCTGCATTTAGAGCTACCCTTATTAAAGTCTCTCATTCTGTGCTCTGCGTTTGAGTCCATATCCCCACCCTGACAAGTTTGCAATTTCTGTGAGGTAAATCTGTTTCCCTATGCACATTATTAAGATGGGTATTAATAAAGAGTGAGACATACTAATTATTTACTGGAAGATAGGGGCTGCCTTCCCATTCTTCTACGACCTTGCTTAGCATTAGCAGATATGAGATATTATTGGCCCTGTACACGTATTGGCAGCTGTAATTGTATATATGTAACAAATAAGGAAACAAAATGGGTGAGATTGAGACACCAAAAAGTTGATGTTTATTGGATTCAAATAATAAACACAATTAGTTAAGAGTGACTGGTGGAAAATGAACAACTGATCAAAATGTACTGAAAGTTAAGACAAAGCTGAGAAAAAAATTAAATGTGTTTAAATAGTTTAAATTAAATGTGCATGTCTTACAGAAAAAGTGACTCACCCATGTTGATCTGTCAGCAACATAATGAGCTGTGAACCAGGCACAGGTAGTGGAAAAACCCAGAGAAATAGTAACCAAGGACACATTTTTTATTTATCATATATGCTTGAGCTTTGGTTACAATAGTGACATAATTCCTGAGTATACGGTATAGAGAATAGTGTACGGAAAGTCCATATTTGTCCAAAGGAAATATTTGATGATCAAAGTGAAGCTGAGATCATAGTTATAGTTAACAAGAAAGAGTATGAGGAGAATGATGTTGAGCCTCATTTTGTGGATGCATAGTTCAGCGCTCATCAACAGTGATCATCCAGTCTGAATAATTCAGTCTTTCTTTTGTATCATGCAAGAGTGTGCTAGTTCTCTATATCTTAGAGAATCGTTTTTGTCTATTTTTTATACCACAATCCTACTGAGATAACACAGAATATAACCACATGGAGGCACATAATAATGGAAAAAAGCCATTTTTTCCAAAGTCTCACAAACACTTTGAAATATCTGCACAAGCCCCCTTACTGATAGAAATGTCAGGTTCACTCAGAGAAGTAGTCACTACCAGTGTGCTGTAGAGAAGAGAGTGGGAAAGTGCCATGCAGAGACAATGTTTGAATATCAAATCTCTTCAAAGTTTTCTGAGATCAACAGGGAGAATTTATCCAGAAGAAAGTTTTAGTCTTTAAAGTTACCTACTGATAAACAAAAACATCTACAGATAATAAATGCTTTTACTGATGAATTGGCAAGTTCATAAAGTGTCTGGGCTAGGTGCATGTTTATGAGAAGAGAAGAGCAAGAATGTGCAGGTCAAATCACAGGACATCATGGTAACATACAAGGTCCTAGATGATGCCATAGTAGATTCAAAATATATCAGGGGTCTCATTTATAAAACTGTGCGTAGGATCCCTACTAAAGGTTTACGTACGCCCAAAAGCCAAAAATGGCGTACGTCAAAAAAAATTCCGATTTATAAAACCGTGCGTACGCACTCCTCTAAGCAATGTTCCCTTTATAAATCACAGATCACCCGCAGATGTGCGTACGTGAACCAGCCTCATATCCCACCCTGTACACGCCCATTTTTAACCATAAATAGTCAATGCAAATCACTGCGCGGGCACAAGAGTGGACCTCGTTATAATGAGTTTCCTCTGCGCTCTGCGGGTTTAAAAATGGGTTGAGGAGTCAGTGTCTCAGGGGTAGCCACTGTCGCCTGCAGGTTATAATTATATTAAAAGCAACATTGTTATAATTATATTAAAACAAAATTGTTACAGTTTCTACTTTTTAATATTGTTAAACTCACCAAGAAGCCAGCCATCATGTACTGCGCCTGCATTTAGTCTGTTCCCTACACTGCTATGTGTCAAGATAAAGGAATCATGTGTTGAACCAGGCCAGCGTGCCACAATGTTTGTGAGTGTCATGTTGGAGTCACATATGATTTGCACATTAATAGAATGCACATGCTTTCTATTTACATAAGCAAATTCATTTTCAGATGTGCCCTTATAGCAACATGAGCGCAGTCAATTGTGCCGATTACATTTGAGAAACCAGACATTGCAGCAAACTGCATTTTAATTGCGGCCTGTTCTCGCACAGTGTAGGGAAACCTGATGTATCGACTACCCATATTAAGTATACCATTCAAAACGACAGATATTATGGCACTCAGGGACGGCTGTGATATACCAGACCTATAGGGTGAGATGATAGATTCCAATAGAATTATTTCATATACAAAAAGGTCTTAGAGACAAAGTTGAGGATTACTTATAGTTTTTTTTATATAAATAATTTACCTGTCTGCCAATTCCCGCTGGAAACAGCCAGTTGCCATGAACCCCAGAGTGGTGAGGACTTGCATTTGGACTGGGATGGCATGGTTCCGGCATGTTGCCCTCTCTAATACTGGACCCAATTCAGCACATAGATCCAAGAGCACAGCTCTAGGGAATCTAAATCGGCTTATTAGCCAGTCATCATCATGGTCCCTGAAAACTCGTTCTCTCCTTATTCTACAGTTCTGCAGTTCTCTAATAAAAGTGTATTTCATGCTTTTCTTATCACATGTAGTCGCGCCATCTCCTCCTGCGCTCCCGTTGTGGACAATGTGACTGTAAGGCACCGCTGATTATTAGTATTATTTTTCTTTTTTGAATACATTTTGAATTACGTTTGGATTTTACTAGATGTATATAGTCTAAAACAATCGGCACAAACAACACTGTTGAATTTAATCTTCATGATAATGTGAATATAACGTATGAAACGGAGTGAAAATTAAAGGAGTTTGCTTAAAGGTGCGTACATTCTCCCGTCAAGTTTGTTTTTTATAGATCACAACCTATGCATGGGAACTGGCGTACGTACTTTTCCAGCCCCGTTTTGTGTGTATGCACGATTTATAAATGAGACCCCAGGCATGTCAGGATGAACTTAAGTTAAGTCTGGAGGTATGCAATCTTGAAATTGAGGCCGAAAAACAGGTGAAGCTGCAGCAGCTCGAGCTGGAGGTGATGAAGTTTACCGTTGGCTTGGCTGCGTAGCCGAACCCTGTACATAGCTCTGATGTTACCCCGCCATTTACTCCAACCACAGCTGCCTTTGATGTCAGCAAACAGATTGCTTTGATACCCCAATTTAGAGAATTGGATGTAGATTCTTATTTTAGCACTTTTGAGTGCATTGCCTCCTCCCTTTGTTGGCCCAAAGAAGTTTGGTCTCTGCTATTACAGTGTAAATTAATTGGCAAAGCTCAGGAGGTTTGTTCTACCCTTTCTTTGAAGGAGAGTTTAAAATATGAATCAGTTAAGTCTGCTATTCTCCGAGCCTATAGGCAGCATTTCTGAAATCATAAGAAGAGTTCTGCTCAAACCTTTGTTGAGTTTGCAAGGGAAAAAGGGGTTTTGTTCGATAAGTGGTGTGCTGCTAGTAAGGTGAATGATTTTGACTCGTTAAGAGAACTGATGTTACTTGAAGAATTTAAAGGCTGTCTACCTGAACGTGTTGTCATTTACCTCAATGAACAGAAGGTAATTTCCTTGTCTCATGCGGCTGTGTTGGCTGATGAGTTCATGCTTACACACAAAAGTGTCTTTCCTCTGCCTGCATGGAGAAAGTTACACCAATACAGCCGGACTCTCACCCGACCCGTCCCAAAGCTAATTCTTCTCAGCCTAAAGAGTTTCATGATTGTTTTACTGTCACAAACAAGGACATGTTATAGCTGATTGTTTAGCACTAAAATGAAAACAGAGAACTCAACCTAAAAGTGTGGGTTTTGTGAAATCTCTCCAATTGGGAGTTTCTGAGCAGGTTGACGAAGCTATCGATGATAGTTATCGACCTGTTATTCTGAATGGGTTAATTTCCTTAACTGAAAATTCAGATGATCGAAAAGAGATAGGCATGCTCAGAGATACTGGTGCGCTGCAGTCATTTATCCTGACTGATGTACTGCCTTTCTCTGATGAAACTTTCAGTGGCTCAAGTGTAATTGTTCAAGGCATTGAGATGGGTTCTGTTAAAGCACCGTTACATCATATGCATCTATCTAGTGATTTGTTTACCGGAATTGTGAGAGTTGCTGTGCAACCTTCACTCCCCGTTAAAGGTGTTGACTTTATCCTGGGCAACGATCTCGCTGGGGGTAAAGTAATGCCAGTATTAGAGGTGGTCGATAGATCAGAACTAAGCTGTCAACCTGAAGAGATGTCTGAGACTTACCTCAAAGTTTTTTATGCATGTGCAGTGACTCGCGCTCAGTCGCGGAAAAGCGGTGAAGGGGTTAATTTGTCCGACTCGTTTTTATCTCCACTTTTGATTGATGATGCCTCTTTGGAAATGGGTGATTCCTGTAAAAAGCATCATAATCCAAAAGCAGAAGGTTCAGGTTTAGTTGTGACAGACCCCGCTACCCCCAAGATGTCAATCTCCAGAGCGCAAATCATTGTCGCTCAAAAGGAGGATAACTCACTCACCCTGTGTTACGTCTCTGCTCTTTTTCTGGATCTTGCAGAGGATAAGAAAGTTGCTTACTTTGTTGACAATGATTTGTTGATACATAAATGGTGTTCTGATTCAGATAAAGATTTACATTTGAATAGTGTGTATCAAATTGTTGTTTCTTTACCGTATCATCAGCAGGTAATACGTTTAGAACATGACCATCCACTGGTCATTGGCTAAACTTTAGCCCATGAGTATCCTATTATAGGTTTTTGTAATGCCAAGATGTCCATCCACTGACTTCTTTTGGCCAGGATTAAAAAAACATTAAGGCACTGATTAAAGATTTAGGCACTGATTAAATTTTTCTCCACTTTTGGGCTCCCTAAAATTATACAGACCGATCAGGGTACCAATTTTGTCTCAAAACTCTTCACACAAGTAATGTAACAAGTCTCTTGCAATAACTCACTGCATTTCAAGCACGTATCACCCTGAAAGTCAAGGCACGCTGGAACGTTTTCATAAGACCATTAAGTCAATGCTGCGCAAATATTGTATGGAGACAGGTAGGGATTGGGATGACGGCGTTCCTCTGGTATTACTCAAGGCACGCGAAGTTGTACAAGAGTCCCTAGGGTTTAGTCCTGCGAAACTTGTGTTTGGACATAATGTTAGAGGTCCCCTAAAAGTTCTGAAAGATCAGATGATGGCAACTGATTCAAGTCCAGAAATGGATGTCTTAGATTATGTGAGCAAACTTCATGAACGTCTACATCGTGCTTGTTTGCTGACTAAAGAATCATTGACGACCGCACAAAAAAGCATGAAACGTCAGTATGATCGCAAGACGGTTGCTAGATTTTTTCAGCTGGGTGATAGGGTGCTTGTGCTTTTACCTTTGCCAGGTTCAGCACTTTCTGCACGTTTCATATCTCATAACCTTATATCATAACAAAGAAAACAAGTGACATGGATTATATGATTCATACTCACAAAGATTTCATTACTGGATATTACTGGATACTGGATATCACCAATTCATCCAACCACCACAAATTCACTGGTTTTATACCTCCGGAGCTACAACACATCAGTCGCTCCCAGAACCACCACCACCTTCACCAGGAAGGCCACGAAGCACCGAGCTAGAGTGAGATAGCTGACCCGAGGAGAGCGCTCTGGAGACGGCAACGCAAACAAGGCAAGAGGGGAGGGCTTCATGCTAAGCTAAAAGCTCGAACTAGCTGACCACCGATACCAAGCCTGCTGTTAGCCAACTTGCGATCTCTGGAAAACAAACTGGACGAGCTGAGAGCTAGGATTACATCGCAGCGGGAAATAAGAGAGTGCTGTGCTGTAAATTTTACCAAGACCTGGCTTTCAGATAAAGTCCCGGAATCTTCTCTTCAGCTACAAACTCACTCCATACACAGAGGAGATCGGACTGTGTGTGTGTGTTCATTAACTAGTTATATTAACTAGTGGTGTGAGGACATACAGTACAAACTGTTTTTAAGCATTGCTCGCCTGATGTGGAGTTTTTATTGCTGAAATGCCATCCCTATTATTTACCGAGGGAATTCACCACTGTGTTTATAGCCGCTGTTTACATCCCCCCATGAGCTAACACCACAGCAGCGCTAGGCAAGCTCCACAATGTACTAAATGCGCTAGAGACGTCTCACCCTGATGCCGTCTTTATTGCAGCTTTGATCAGTGCAAACTACAGACTGTTCTTCCCAAATATCATCAGCATGTGGACATTCCCACCCACGATAAAAACAATGTATATAGCAACATACAGGGTGCATACAGGGCTGCACCCTGCCCCCAATTTGGACACTCAGACCACATATTTCTGTTTATGTACCCGGTCTACAGACAAAGACTTAAGCAAATGAACCCTGTTACCAAACAGGTTAAGCTTTGGACCCCACAAACTGAGGGCATCTTGAAGGACTTCTTTGCTCTGACAGACTGGGATGTGTTTAAAACTGCAGCCACTTTGGAGGACTCTTCTGTCAGTATACAGGATTATGCTGAGTATGTGATTGGGTACATTAGCACGTGTGTTGATAACACTGTACCCACCATACAAATCAGGAAGTTCCCCAATGAGAAGCCATGGATAAAAAGTCAAGTACGTCACATGCTGCATGCTCGATCACTTGCATTTACATCAGGCAACGAGACAGTACAAAGCTGCTAAGTACCGACTGAGAAAAGCCATTACAGCGGCCAAGCGACCTCAACACCGGCTTCAAAACCTCCAGCACCGACACAGAAAGGAAGGGCACACACACTCATACAACCAAACCCCCCTCCCTACCCCCTACTGTCTTATCAGCTGAGGTAGACAAAGCATTGAGGAAAATCAACCCCCGCAAAGCAGCAGGACTAGACAACATCCCTGGACGGGCCCTCAGAGCTTGTTCTACGGAGCTGATTGAAGTACACACTTCCATCTTCCTCAGTCAGAGCATCGTCCCCACTTGCTTTAAGACCACATCGATCACCCCCCTGCCCAAGAAGAGCCCACCATCCTGTCTGAACGACTACAGGCCAGTAGCACTCACTCCAATCATAATGAAGTGCTTCAAGAGAGTGATGCTGACCCATATTCAGAGCGGTGTGCCGGCCATATTGGACCTACTCCAATATGAGTATCGGACCAACAGGTCCACCTCAGATGCCATTGCTGCTACCCTTCATATTTCCCTCTCTCATCAGGACTCCACTGCCCTCTCTGCAGACCACTTACCATCACAAAGAAGAGCTGCATCTATCGTTAAAGACCCCACCCACCCCCAACATGGACTGTTAACACTCCTACCCTCAGGACGGAGGTACAGGAGTGTAAAGTGTAGGACAATCAGACTAAAGAACTCCTTCTTCCCCTCAGCTATTAGACTCTTAAACAGTCACCCATCTCAGTGAATAGTCAGTCCAACTTTTCACCTCATTTGAACATTGTAATTTATATTGTTACTATTACCACCACCATTATACTGTATACTGCAAATATTATTCATGTAGCCCCATCTCAGGGTTATTCCTCCATTGTTATAGTATATTTGCACTCACTTGCAAATATTATATTGCAATATATAGTGTACAGTTTGTGTATGTATGTATAGTCCTGGCATTCTTTGTGGATGGCAAAGTAAAAATTTCATTGCTCATGGAAACCTGCTTTCCTCACTGGGTATATGACAATAAACGCTTTGAAACTTTGAATTTGATTCATGTTTACAAAAAATTTTTTACTAAAAAATAGCATATATAAGGAGAAAAGCAGTGGGCCTAAAAGAGAACCTTGTGATACATTAAACATCCTTATGTAGCGCCCCTAGCGTTACCAGCTATAATGGGGTGGCTAACCTTTTAATTAATTTCTAACAATCTTAAACCTAATCAATTTGTCTTATCTTTACTTTGTGATGGGTTCTATTTATAATTAAATGTATTAGACTTCAGTCTTGTAAATATAGACACAACACAATTTAAACAATATGAACAGTTTACTAAATGTGATGTCAAATAAAATATTGTGCAGATCACTTTCAAAATCAAGTTCAAGTTTTAAATGAAAAATATCAGCAACATATTCAATTATTACTCAAGACTTGTCACAAAATAAATAAAAAAAGCCGGCAAAAGTAAATGAAAACTTTACTGAGTCTACCAGTTGCAGGCCTGTACGTAGCTGGGGTTCGTAGAAACCAAACAAAATGGCTACTTCACCACGAAGGCAACAAATCGGAAAAATAGTACCTTGATGAAGATTGTTTGCACACCTTGCTCGCGTCAGAAAGAAAAAGGTCGCTGGAGAACACAAACAGAGCTTAGATGCTTCACGGGATACTCCTTCGCCACACGTAGTCCTTGCTATTTGAGCTAGCTATCCGCCAGTCCATTAGCCACGTTCATGCACATGGCGCAGTAAACCGCAACTTAAATTCCCGTTCGTCAGAGGCGATGTCAATGTCTTTCCGATGTCTTTTCCCACTTTTCCCAGAAACTACCACTACACAGGGATCGGGTTGAGCACGTTAATTAGCTTCGTTGCACTAATCAAAGAACAGGTTGTACTTTTTAGTTCAGCAGCTCCGTTCAGCAGCTTACTCTCCCTCCTTTTTTCTCTGATGTAAGTGATCATGTTATGATGTAAGTTGCTCTGGATTAATTTTTGAGTAAATAAACTTTAACAGTTTTCACTCAGTGAAAGATGAAGTCAGACAGGAATCTCTGTGGAAAATGATGTTTGTGGATGACATTGTGATCTGCAGTAAGAGTAGAGAGCAGGTGGAGGTCTGCTCTGGAAAGAAGAGGAATGATAGTCATAGTAAGACAGAATACATGTACAGTACTGTGCAAAAGTTTCAGGCAGGTGTGAAAAAATGCTGTAAACAAACAATGCTTTCAGAAATATAAATAATGAGTGTTTATTTCTGTCAATTTACAAAATACAAAGTGAGCAAACAAAAGAAAACTCTAAATCAAACCAATATTTGGTGTTACTGCCTTTTGCCCTAAAACCAGCTTCAATTCTTATTGGTACACTTGCACAAAATCAGGGATTTTGTAGGATTATTTTCAGGTGTATGATCAACCAATTATACCAAACAGGTGCTAATGATCATCAAGATCACACGTAGATTGAAACCCAGTCATGAACTGAAACAGAAACAGCTGTGTAGGAGGCTTATAACTGGTTGAGGAACAGACAAACTCTGCTACCAAGGTGAGGTTGTGAAAGACAGTTTCATGCCATGGCAAGATTGAGCACAGCAACAAGACACAAGGTAGTTATACTGCATCAACAAGGTCTCTCCTAGACAAAGATTTCAAAGCAGACTGGGGTTTCAAGATGTGCTGTTCAAGCTCTTTTGAAGAAGCCCAAAGAAACGGGCAACGTTGAGGATCGTGGACACAGTGGTCGGCCAAGGAAACTTAGTGCAGCAGATGAAAGACACATCAAGCTTATTACCCTTCAAAATCGGAAGATGTCCAGCAGTGCCATCAGCTCAGAAGCAGTACACCCATCTACTGTCTGGAATGAAGAAGACCTTGGTTCCCAGACCTGGGCTCTGGGAACTAAGCGGAGGAAAATCCATAAATGGGCATATGGGTAAAAGGCAGACCTTGGCTCATTGTTATGAAGAATGAAGAAGACCTTGGTTCCCAGACCTGGGCTCTGGGAACTAAGGGGAGGAAAATCCATAAATGGGCATATGGGCAAAAGGCAGACCTTGGCTCATTGTTATGAAGAATGAAGAAGACCTTGGTTCCCAGACCTGGGCTCTGGGAACTAAGGGGCAGAAAATCCATAAATGGGCATATGGGTAAAAGGCAGACCTTGGTTCTGGGAAATAAGGGGAATTTAGTGAACAGGATGTTAGGTCATTTAGAAAACGTAGGAGGTAATTCCAGTAAATAAGGAGATATGAGGAAGGTCACCAGGTGGAACTTCACCGTGGGACTTTGAGAAATATAGGGAACTTGCCTGAGAGGATGGGAACCAAAGAGGAGGCGCCTAGAAGCGCCAGGGTATATGTTGAGGAGATTTTCTTGGGGTATGGTGTGTAAAAACCTTTAGTTTGCAAAAACGTCTTGAGAGTTTTGTTTTTGATTGCATGCAAATGCTCTTCATGAAGATGCTCTTTTTGGGGTTTTCATTTGTTACTTTCAACTTAGCAATTTCTCTTTTGGCTGATTGACCACAATAAAGAAGTTTGCTCATTCTCATCCAGGTCTGAGGAGTTTTCTCATTGTTTTATTTGTATTAATGTTAGTGCTATCAGTAAAGTAAGTTTAATTAAAAATTAAAATAGTTGATATTTGGCTAAAAGTATATAAGTACAAATCACCCTGCGATATGTCGACTTGGAGACGGGCTCTAAGTTCCAACAACCCCAAACATACAGCCAAAGTCATTAAGAACTATCTTCAGCGTAAAGAAGAACAGGAAGTACTGGAAGTGATGGCATGGTCCCCACAGAGCCCTGATCTCAACATCATCGAGTGTGTATGGGATTACATGAAGAGACAGAAGGATGTGAAAAAGCCTACATCCACAGAAGATCTGTGGTTAGTTCTCCAAGATGTTTGGAACAACCTACCAGCTGAGTTCCTTCAAAAACTGTGTGCAAGTGTACCTAGAAGAATTGCTGCTGTTTTGAAGGCAAAGGGTGGTCACACCAAATATTGATTTGATTTAGATTTCTCTTTTGTTCATTCACTGCATTTTGTTCATTTATGAAAATAAATGTTTAACACTTCCATTTTTGAAAGCATTCTTTGTTTACAGCATTTTTTCACACCTGCCTGAAACTTTTTCACACTACTGTATATGAATGAGAGGAAGTAGGACAGTGAGGTTACAGGGGGTTGAGATCAAGAGGTATTTTGGAGCAACCACCCAGTGCGACAGGGAGTGTGGAAAAGAGGTGCAGGACGAGTGCAGGTGGGTTGGAGTGGGTGGAGAAAACTTTCAGGAGTGTTGTGTGACAGAAGAGTGTTAGCAAGAATCAAAGGTAATGTGTACAAGACAGAAGTGAGACCAGCTATGCTGTATGGGTTAGAGACTTGTAGCAGTGAGGAAAAGACATGAGGCAGAGATGGAGGAAGCAGAGGATGTTGAGGTTGTCAGGAGTGACAAGGATGAACAGGATTATGAACAAGCACAATTACAGAATTATGAACAACCAGAAGGACAGTTCAGGTTGGCTGTTTTGGGGACAAGGTCAGAGAGGCTAAACGGAGATGTTTTGGACATATGCAGAGGTGGGATAGTGGTTATATTGGTAGAAGGTTGTTGGAGATGGAGCTGCCAGGTAAAAGGTCAAGAGGACGGCCAAAGAGGAGATATATAGATGTGTTAAAAGAGGACATAAATTAATCGGTACAAGAGTAGAGCCAAAGCCGGAGAAAAAGAAAGAAGTAGTTTTCACTCAAGTCTTTTGTCTTTTCAAACTACAAGTAGTTTTCACTCACCCTGCAGGAGGCAGAGAACTACAAAATGTTAAGTACTGAATTTTTGAGCCACTGCAGGAGCTCACTGGTTAATGTCTAGATTTCCCCTTTCAGGTCTAATCAAAATGATGTCTCCAGCCAGACCTGTTGTCACTGACTGAGATGGCTGTGTCGCTATGAATCACTTCCTGTGGGCTCTGCAACCAGAAGAACAGAAGGTCATGGGGTTACAGATGCCCAAAGACCGATGTGAAATGCTAGACACATTAGAGTATGACCTGAAATCAGCAGGGGTAAGCAGAGGGATCCACTGCTTGGGACTCTGCCTACAAAAGGATGCACCACCCTAGGACTTGCCACTTAAAAATTAGCCCAAGCCACAAAACTCAGACCCACTGGCAGGCTGTGGGCCCCACACACAGCAAGCCCTCACTGGCTGGGTGCACATTCCTTGTGGTCAGTCCACGCAAAGCCCCCACCACATTAGCAAGGCTCAACAGACAGCCGGTGGGGACTCTAATTGTGTTGTGTGTTTGGCCCGCAGCTAAAAAGCCAAAGCCAACCATGGCTTTACATGCCAGGATGCCAGTGGGACAAAGAATCCACAAATGAAGGTAATATACATTCACCAATTAATACCACTTCTGTTACCAGATGATGAGGGAGGGGGATTTCGGAGAGAGCAGAAAGAAGTTGATAAATTTAAGCATTGCTGGAGTCAGGTGTTAATGTTTGATGGTATGCTATACTCTTGTAAAACAAGGGCTCTGATCTACTACCACACTGAGTCCTGCAGACAACAAGGTGGAAGCTGTGGGGGAACACCTTCAACTGAAAATAGAAAAAATAGACACATGCATTTTTGGGGTCTGGCTATTACAGAAGATTTGCATCCAACTTCTCCCCATTAGCTGCCCCTCTCAGCTCTAACAAAGAGAAAGAGAATGACGATGGGAAAGAATGGGGGTTTTAAGAGCTGAAGGCAGCACTCACTGCACAGTCCTCATCATTCTGCAGACTGTTCCTTTCAAGGTGAGCTTGGGACTGAGGGGGGTAACTGTGGAGGCAGGTCATTCAACCACTCATGGAAAGCAGGCAAGCACTCCTCCCACAACTCCTGCAATTGTGATGAAAAACAAAAAGCCACTTTGGCAATAATGCATGCTCTTTTTGCTTTAAGTTGAATTAGGCCAGAACCAGCAGCGGAACAATCGGCAATGGCACTGTTTTTTTCTTTCCGTAAGACCTAGTCCTAGATTCAGATCAAAGCGGGTGGATGTGTATTTACTATGATTTAGTTTTATGTTAATCAGGTTATTTAAAAAATAGTTTATTTAATTGTTGTTTCTAAAATTTTGTTTAACATTGGGAACTGAAACATCAGCCTTTTTGACTTTTGACTTTGCTCTTCCTCTCTCTCTACTTCCTGTAGCCACCTGTTAAAAGCCAACTGAAGTGTTTAACATGTTGCAAAGTATTGCCAGCTTACCACTGTCCTTACCGAGCGTTTTCCTACTTTCTGCCTTGCTTGACACATGTATGTTTTATTGCCTGTTCTTGACCTTGTTATTTGGATTACGATTTGGAATTGTTTGCTCTACGGAATACCTACCTGTTATTGAACCACTGCCTGTTTATCTGACCACGATTCTCAGCCTACCCCTTTGTTTGTACAGCTGTTTCTTAATAAATCTCTGCATATGGATTCTAACACACAACCGAGTCAGTCTCCATCACAGGAACAAACAAAGGTGATGACTTGTTTTGGTGTATGTAACACATATTAAAAAAACTTGTATGGTTCATATACAGCAACAATTTATCTTCCATACTTAGTAAATCGGCCAGAACTACCTTCTGGATTTCATATAAGTCCAATACATCTTCTATACAAATTCAGATTGATTATGGCCCGTGTCTTACTAAAAAGCACACAAACTTGTAGGGGAATTTTGGGTGCTATATGAAATCTACATGATGACAGTATGCAACAGTTTATGGTATTAGCAGAAAATATAGGACATATATGATATACAGTGCCTTGCAAAAGTATTCATACCCACTGAACTTTTTCACATTTTGACACGTTACAACCACAAAGAAAAAATTTATTTTTGGGGGATTTTGTGAAATAGACCGAAAGAAAGTGGCACATAATTGTGAAGTGGAATGAAAATTATAAATGTTATCCAATTTTTTTTTTACAAATAAATATCTGAAAAGTGTGGTGTGCATTTGGATTCAGCCCCTTTACTCGGATACCCCTAACTAAAATCCAGTGAAACCAACTGCCTACAGAAGTCACCTAATTAGTAAATAGAGTGCACCTGTGTGTAATTTAAGCTCACTATAAATACAGCTGTTCTGTGAAGCCCTCAGAAGTGTGTTAGAGAACATTATTGAACAAACAGCATCATGAAGACCAAAGAACACACCAGACAGGTCAGGGATAAAATTGTGGAAAAGTTTAAATCAGGGTTAGGTTATAAATTAATATCCCAAGAATTTCACTCTCTAGATCAGTGATTTTCAACCAGTGTGCCGCGGCACACTAGTGTGCCGTAAGAGATCGTCAGGTGTGCCGTGGGAAATTATCAGGGCGCACTGGATTATAAGGCGCACTTTCCCTAAATGGAACACCGCTCGCTACGCGATGACGTACAGGTTACACACACATGCTTCACGCCATCTTGGATTCGCTCAGATGCTAAGTTAGAAACAATGTTAATTAGTTAGAGTTAGTGCTGCGCGACACGTGTCAGTGGCAGTTTGGGGTCACAGCAAGACGAGCAAGTGATAGTGATGGAAAAGTTTTTGAGAAGGGAAAATGCAAATGCCGAACAGGGCCCTGGACAAAATTATGACCCAGATGAAGGCCCTAGTATGAGTGGTCGACAAAAGAAAAAAGAAAAGACGGTGAGCTTGAGGCAATACAGCGAAAGCTATCTCTCATTTGGATTCACTTTCACCGGGGATGCAACGGCACCGACTCCGCTGTGCTTGGTGTGTGGCGAGAAGCTATCCAATAGCGCTATGGTGCCAAGCAAGCTTAAACGCCATCTCCAAACGAAACACCCTTCCGTTCAAAACAAGCCGATGGACTATTTTTTACGCTTACGTACAAACAATGAGAAACAGGCAATTTTTTTGAGAAAAACCACAAAGGTAAACGAGAGAGCCCTCAAAGCTAGCTACCTTGTTGCTGAACTCGTAGCTAAATCAAAAAAGTCCCACACTGTGGCAGAAACATTAATACTGCCAGCTTGTAAAGCCATTGTAAATGAGATGCTCGGCCCTGACGCGGCCAAAGAGATAGCTAAAGTGCCTCTCTCAGATAACACAATTGCCAGACGTATTGATGACATGTCTGCGGATATCGAAACTGTTGTTTTAGAAAAGATGCGCATCAGTAAGAAATTTGCCTTGCAACTTGATGAGTCGACGGATATTAGTGGACATTGTCAGCTCTTGGCCAACGTGCGTTTTGTGGATGGAGAAGCCATTATAGAAAACTTCCTATTTTGCAAGACACTGCCAGAAAAATCAACAGGAGAGGAAATATTTCGGGTCACGTCGGAATATCTTGACAAAAGCGGGCTTACGTGGGAAAACTGCATAGGTGTCAGCACTGACGGAGCCGCAGCCATGGTCGGGCGCACCAAAGGCTTCGTAA
This sequence comes from Tachysurus vachellii, assembly GCF_030014155.1. Classification (NCBI taxonomy): domain Eukaryota; kingdom Metazoa; phylum Chordata; class Actinopteri; order Siluriformes; family Bagridae; genus Tachysurus; species Tachysurus vachellii. The sequence continues at coordinate 12,980,884 of NC_083468.1, read as the reverse complement.
GTAGGGTCAAAGAAAAAAACCCAGATGTTATTGTTACGCACTGTTTTTTGCACCGTGAGGCCCTCGTTGCAAAGACCTTACCAGCAGATCTAGCTCCTGTGTTGGATGATGTTGTGCGCATAGTGAACTTTGTGAAGACGCGTCCTTTGAAATGTCGCTTATTTGCGTCTTTGTGTGAGGAAATGGGAGCGGAACATAAAGTCTTATTGCTCCACACGGAGGTCCGGTGGCTGTCGCGCGGCAAAGTGCTGGCCCGTGTGTTTGAGCTGCGAGAGGAACTTAAAGTTTTTCTGACAAACGAGAGGTCCGATTTCTCAAAGCTGCTTGCAAGTGATGAGTGGTGTGCAAAGCTGGCATACCTGGCTGATATATTTCATCATCTGAATGAACTGAACACACGAATGCAAGGCCGAAATGAAAACCTGCTTACAAGCACTGATAAAGTGAACGGATTCCGTTTAAAATTGCAACTCTGGCAACAACATGTGCAGCGTGGCAACCTTGAGATGTTCCCACTCACCGAGAAACTGCATGATGGCAACACTGCTGCTATGTGCGAGGTGATTGGCACACATTTGAAAACTCTTGAGGAGAAGTTGTCATTTTATTTCTCTTCAGCCTTCACAGAATGCCTTGACTGGGTTAGGGACCCATACAGCTCAGCATCAGTTGCTGGAAAGGACATGACTTTAAAGGAGCAAGAGGAACTCATTGAACTGAAACAAGATCGTGGTTTAAAGCTAAACTTTGCTGATCTTCCTTTGGACAGTTTTTGGTTATCTGTTGCCAAGGAGTTCCCCATTCTGGCCAACAAAGCTATTTTGACATTGCTCCCGTTTTCAACCACATATCTGTGTGAGCTGAGCTTCTCAAGCTTGACTGCGATAAAAACTAAAAACAGAGAGAGACTGAGAGCTGTTGAGCAAGAGCTTCGTGTGTGTCTTTCTACCATTACTGCCAGGATATCCATTTTGTGTTCATCAAAACAGCCCCAGGTTTCACACTAAGTGAGTATAAATACATTAAAAAACTATATTATTAACTATATGTATTATATGTACTGTGTTAGTGTCATTTTGTGTCATTTTGGTTGGTGGTGTGCCCCAGGATTTTGTAAATGTAAAAAATGTGCCGCGGCTCAAAAAAGGTCTAGATGAAAATCACTGCTCTAGATGACTCAGTGGGGCTGAATACAAATGCATGCTACACTTTTCAGATATTTATTTGTAAAAAAAAAAAATTGGACAACATTTATCATTTTCCTTCCACTTCACAATTATGTGCCACTTTGTGTTGGTCTATCACATAAAATCCTAATAAAATACATTTTTGTTTGTGGTTGTAACGTGTGAAAACGTAACGTCCGGTGGGTATGAATACATTTGCAAGGCACTGTATCAGCATAAAGTTAGATAAATCATATAAAGTTGTTAGATTGAATCATATGCTAGTAAAATAGTCATATAGTATTTATTTACATGTAGTGCCATTTGTTTATACAGTATGTACTGTACGTATGTCAGAGTATGTACTGTACGTATGTCAGAGATATGTTTTTTTATATGGAAATAGTGCATTGTAAACCCAAATTAGTAAGCAGAACTCAAAAAAATAATTTTTTTAAGTTCATGAACTTAAAAACCCATTTCTTTCAGAAGTTAAATATTTGGATTACATTCTACACAAACCTTTTGATTCCAGTTAAACTAAAGTCAACTCAAATATTTTCAGTTCCAGTGACTTAAAATTTTCTTTCACTAATCCCATGGCATGAAGATAACACAACTTCAAGAATATAAGCACACAAAAAAGCACCTATATGTTAAATGAACTCAATATTTATTATTCTCTTCAGTCAGAAACCTTTGACTTACTAAACCATGCGACTCAAAACATTTTTGGCAACTCATTGCCTCAAATATATTGAAGCAATGAGAACTAATGTTACATTGAATCAGTATTTTCTTGCCTTTTAAATATTAACAGCACTGTGTTAAACTGGCAGAGACAGACAGATAAATAAAATAAAATAAATAAATAAATAAAATAAATAAAATGCAAGTCCAATAGGCTAAAGGTGAATAGGACAGAAAATTAGTGCAGCAACATTTTAAGGCATTATTTTCACATAAGGAAACCACATTGAACGACAGTGAAAATGCCAGACCATACAGATATTTCAGATAATTTTTTACATAAACATCAAGTCATTCTTTAGACTCTGTAACTTTGGTGACAGTTTACCATCTTCCAACCCAAGTAATATTTTTTGAGTGAATTCAAAAGTGTTGGCCAGTCCCACAGGATAGCTGAGGTGTAGTGCATAAATCAGTCCAAACATTACCAGGAAGGCATCAGCAACTGTGGGAAGGCTGACCACAATCTCACTTTCAATGATGACAGAGATTTCATTGGCTGAATGTGGACTGGACTTTATCCAGTGTGTCATAATCCCTGATGACTGGAAGGAGGGACACTGCAGCATCTAAAAGCTCTAGCTCATCAGACATGTCCTGAATCCTTGAAAAAGTGACAAATACCAATGTTAAATTGAATTCCCCTTTTAATTTAAGATTTTTTGAGAGATCTCTTGTTCAATTATTTACAGCAGGTTTAGTGCTGTGATTTTACAAACCTGCACATCAAAAGACAGCAAAAAATTGTGTACAGCATTTGTGTACCTATCTGGACATTTTGGTACTATGATTTTTAGAACAGACTACACATGAAGGTGTACAAAAACAGGTAAAAAACAGATCAAATGTTTTCAAATCACACAAATTATATGGTTGGAGTCTGAAAAAGGGAAGACTAAAAAACAGGTTTTTCAATTATTCAACAATTATTCAAAAATACTCACTGTGCAGGTCCTGAAAAACCCAGAGACTTCCGCATGTAGATTCACAGGAAGGGCATGAAGGACAGTGGTACACTTGGTGTGTATGTCATTAAATTCCTATAACAATAAAAATAGAACTGTACATAACTGAACTATAAATTTTAAACAGTAAAAACAGATATACAAAAATAACTTCAAAGCATCTTTAATGCAATCAAACAAAAACCAGAACAAATTGTAGCATTTGGGCTCATTAGAAACTTTCCACTTAAAATACAAAATTCAACCAATAAAATGTATAACATGTATTTGAACAGGACAAGTCTTTACCTGTTCATCATGGATTTTTATGATTTTAGACCTTCTGTCTAAACAATGTCATCAATCGAGGAAGATGTCTGTCAAGCTCAGAGTAGAATGTGTTGGGTAGGTTCTTGTTTGTAATCTGTTGGAACTCTGCATACACCTAAATTTTTAAACAGACAAGACAGAACCATATTTATAGATGAAACTGGTAAATCTACTACCATCCCATTGAGCAGAAAAGAGTCCTATATAAAGTAAATAAACACAACTACACAGAATGTGGTGTATGTTATCAGCAAACAAATAACAGTAAAAGTGTTACTACACATTATCTCAAACTCCATTTTAAGAGCAGGCCAGAGTTCCATGAGCTCTTTCACTGGTGGACATGTCTTCACAATGGTCTGTCGCCACAGGGCAAATGTGGTCTGCATCATCTTTCTAATGAGGGGTAGGTTCTCAGATTTCTTGATTTTCTCAACAATTTTTTGCCTCAATTGTTCGAGTTGAGGGATCCTCTCCTTTGGGGAAAGTGGGGCAGAAAGTTTACTTTTGCTCGCTTGAGTCTTAATATTCAGTATTCGAATAAGAAGTTTCACTGTCAGAATTCATTCTACTTCTTTTTCCAGCATTTACAGTGATATTCGGACATCCAGACCTTCTCATTTTACTCCGGTAATTTCCCATCATAAATTTGAGGCTGATCCTCCACCCATTTCAGCCAGTCTCAGATCCAGCCTCTGGTCTGGCTCAACAACATGAATGGGTTGTGGGGATACAGCTTCCATTGTGCTAATAGAAAGCAAAAAACAATTATGTTAATTTTGGGATGGGTTATTAAAATATACAGATTATATTCTGCTCAATTACACAGTAATAATTTAAGATATATTCATTGATTTATAAAGAACTACTTACCACTGGCTAAACCTAGTACTGTTTTACTTGTATGAACCGCTTGGGAGTCAACAGAAGCGAGCCTTCTACATTGTATGCCAAGAGTGGCACTGAATCTTTGAGATAAGACTGCAGCGTCTGGTGAAAGTGACACCTCATAGGACCTATGATGTTCTACATTCAAGGAATCATAATTCGAACAAAGAAAAGAAACTGTGCTATTGACAAGTAAGTAATTTTCTATGCTGCAAAACCTAGACAGCCCACCACTGACTCCGACAGCCAAAAACATTCCACATTCATAATCTGTGTCATCAATGATCACCTTTGATGTCTGGTAGATTGTGTCACTAGTTGTTAGTCTTCTAATGTGGGGCTGAGCTACTTCTGGTAGAGCTGAAACCCGAACGGAGTCAACCCTGGATGCTTGTGTTTTGGGTTTGAAAAATGAAGGGTCAGCAAGATGGTACGCAATCATGTGCTGGTGTCTGACTGCCATTGTCTTCAAAATATTTTTGAAGTTTTGAGCATCATGCACGACCCTTTTAAAAAAAGCGGTGTTTGGTGTCAAATCGCATTGTCCAAACATGCACCAGGGGCCCAAAGCACTTAACTAGGGTGGGATAATGCTCCACATAATGATGTTTAGGATGCAGGCTTAATTCAGGAAACATCTTCAGCAGTACCTGCCTATGATCACTGCTTTTGCACGCAAAATAGTCTCATCAGTAAACGATGGGCATAATGCTAACTGCACTACCTCTTTCAATTCCATCAAAACTGCCCATCCACCATCGCCCTCTGGAACTACACTGCCTACAAGCAACAGAAGCAGTCGGAGCAGAGTGGCATTTTCATGCCTATTCCCTCCTCTATGTTCCTCGAGACAGAAATGTTTTGGGAATTGGCTGATGTCTATTCACTTGATCAGTGTGCTGATATGGGAATGATGCAATTTTGCGGTTCAAATACTCTAAAGTGAAGTACTTCATCATCATCTTAATGAAGTGAGACAGCTCCACAGGAACGATACCTTACAGAAGATCATGCAGTATATCTGGAGGAAAGCCTGTGATTGGAAGTAATTTAGGAAGTCACTCAATACACAACAGACCTTGGTGTTAAAGGTAGTTGTGCCTTGAGTGACTTCCAAAATTACATTCATCCAGATATACTGCATGATCTTCTGTAAGGTATCGCAAAATCTTACAGAAGAAAAAAACCTTACAGAAGGTATCTTCTGTAAGGTATGCACAAAGTGTCACTTTCTTGAATAGTCTGTACTTGAAGCTCATGGCTAGCTTTGGTACTCACTTGCTTGAAACTGTTGTCTTGTGGCCATACAGAATCTGCAAACATAGTCTGCTTTAAATGACTCCACAAACCCACTTAATCTGTGGGCTGCCAGATTATCAGCAGAAACACAAAAGATGGTGCCTTTGACATTGCAACCAACACAATCAATAAAAACACCATTCTGTTCAAGTGTATGAACATCACGTAACAATGGAGCAAGCATAGCTGCGTATCCATACTTACAGACATCGGTCACTTTTGCTAGCATTGCTAGCTGTATATTGTGTAATGTTGATCTGTATTTTGGTGACATATTGGCAAGTACCCAGTATACAGCACAAAGTTTGTGACAATAAAAGCTTCTTGACTTGACTTGACTTGACTTGACTTCTCACATCCTTCTGTCTCTTCATGTAATCCCAGACACACTCGATGATGTTGAGATCAGGGCTCTGTGGGGGCCATGCCATCACTTCATGCTGGTTTGAAGGCAAAGGTAGTAACACCAAATATTGATTTGATTTAGATTTTTCTTTTGTTTGCTCATTTTGCATTTTGTAAATTGACAGAAATAAACACTCATTATTTATATTTCTGAAAGCATTCTTTGTTTACAGCATTTTTTCACACCTGCCTAAAACCTTTGCACAGTGCTGTATATATATGTTAATGTATATATTTATATATAAAATGATTTTTCTTAAAACATTAATATTTATATAGATGTATATATTTCTTTATAATTGTGCATTTATATATATATATATATATATATATATATATATATATATATATATATATAATATTACAAATTATTATATAATATGTATATACACACACATGACACAAATAATATGTAAACGCAGACTTTTATTTTGTACACGTTTAATTGAGATTAATCTTTGGACAGCCCTGTTGATAGCTAACTTAAATTGGGATGTCGTGTTTTTTGCTAGGTTCTGATATTAGCCAGAAGGATATTAATCATGCTCATAAGGCTCTTGAGCTTTATGTTAAATCAGTTCAGTCTTTGTATGGTGAAGATCAAAAAATGTGCATTTACTCTTGTTGAAAGATGTTGAAAATTTGGGTCCTCTCTATTCCTTTAATTGAAACAGACAAAAATGCACAAAGACGAAGAAAAGGAACAACTCTCTTGTGATATTGAAAGATGGCATTATTTTCAAGCTTTCATAATTTCGCTTTGTCAGTGAAGACCAAACTCACCTGTATGCAGTTTGGCAAATTTGGAAATTTTACAGTGCAGAAGCTAGTTCGAGGATGTATACTGTCAAATGTTCAATGACTTTTATAAAGTCAGTTTCCTACAGGATTTGAAAGAGCAGTTGACAGCAATGACATTGTGAAACCATGTATTTACATGAATTGTGAACAGTCTGGGCCTGTTGTTTGTAAACATATCAATTTAGAACTTATTATTGTAAATGAAAAAAGCTGTGTCAAATATGATGAGCTGTGATGTAAAATGTTGAGGGGTTGAAAATTGGCTGGGATATGTCTGACAAATTCATGTTTGTATAGAGTATGTGACATTAACTCATATAATTTAATATGCAACTGTATCTTGTAGGATACACTAATAAACATTTTTGTAATTTAAATGTGTGCTTGTGTGTACTTTAAATGCTGGGTTCCATCTAAGGTTGTAAATATATTATGCAGGGCTCCGCTTAGGACACGATTCAAATTCAAATTCAAATGTATTTGTATAGTGCTTTTAACAATTGACATTGTCTCAAAGCAGCTTTACAGAACATAAACATAAAACAAAAGGTTAATATAAACATTAATATAATACAGAAATTCAAGATTAATATGGGTTAATATATAATATTTAATATAATTAAATATATCCCATATTAATCTTGAATTTCTGATTAATATATATATATATATATATATATATATATATATATATATATATATATATATATATATATATATATATATAAAATAAATTATTTGTATTTATCCACAATGAGCAAGTCTGAGGTGCCTCAGGTGACTGTGGCAAGGAAAAACTCCCTTAGATGGTAAAGGAAGAAACCTTGAGAGGAACCAGACTCAAAGGGGAACTCATCCTCATTTGTTTGACACTGGAGGGTGTGATTATAAATATACAGTCCCACAAATGTTGTATTGATTAGAAGTTTGTTTGCATCTCCTCTTAGTATGTCTGAAAATTCCAGCTGGTAAAAAAAAAAAGCTGGTAAATCTCTAGATGCCTCAGGATCCTCACAAGGTTAGCCTCATCTCAGTGGAGGTCCAAAGTCTTCATTGCATGGAAGACAATCGGAGCTGGTACAATTTCTGGATGCCTCGGGATGGGTAGAAAGAGAGAAGCAGTGGAGAGGAATTAGCGTATCTGCTCTTCATAATATTAGAAAGCACTAAATGATAATGTGCATTTGGTCAGATGTATTAGAGCACTAATTATGCATTACGAGATGTATTATGTGTACACCTGTGTTACGTGCTGTGTTTGTCGGTTCTGTGTTTTTTGTTCTTTCCTCCTCTCTCCCTTTTCTCCGCCTCGGTCTCCTCAGAACCCTACAATTGGACACCTTTCCTGTCAATATTGATTATCCTGTGTGACGTCACTCCACCAATGTTGATCCACCAATCAACACCCGATCCCGCCTATTTAAACCCGCCACCATTCATTCATGGAGATCGCTCGTGTTCCTGTTGAACTTGACCCTGTTTGATAACCTGTGTGCTGATTTGTATGTTTTGGTGTTTTTCCGTTTGTATGTCAGACCGTTCATTAACCTAGTTTGTTAGTCACTCGTAATCACCTTTTTTCACTTGTCACCACCACTGAACACTGTATATTAATAGATACAGATTTTGCCCACTATTTGTTGTTCTCATCTTTGATTTCCACATACACACCAAAAATCACACTTTATCATCATTTCATGTTGTTACATCCCCTCCATACCATTAAACACCCTCTGTGATCGTAACGACCTGACTAAAAAGATATGTTTTTAATCTACATTTAAACTGGGAAAGTGTGTCTGAGCCCCGAACACTGTCAGGAAGACTATTCCAAAGTTTGGGAGCTAAATACCAAAACACAAAGACGAGCACATGCGCAAACGCGGCCCTCCAGGGATCTTAGATTTGTGTTTTCAATTGATTGTTTTATCACATATTACTAAAATAAAAAAAATCTGTTTTATTTTAGACAACTGTATTGAGATTATTTCCTAGCTGAATTCGCCGAAGTAAGAGTAAAACTAAACCTTGATTATGAGTGAATCTTTCAAAACCCATCCCCAAGACCCCCACCTGAAGACCCCCACCACCTTCCCAGCACCTCCCACCACCAGCACCACCCACAAAGAAAATATCAACATTCAAGACGTTCTAGGGAATTCTTACATCTAAGGGATAGAATAATTGAAAACTTTGAGCATGTCTACAGCGCACTACAAAACACTTCTGATATGTTCAATCTTTGTGTAATTCTCAGGAATCCTTGAATTGGTGTGTTTTGTTGAATAAAGAATTGTTAAGACATTTTTTACATTAGACATGGCACAGAAGCGCTCGAATAATTCTCCCACTTCAAAAGCTAAAAAATTAGAATTGAAAATAATCCTACATCCCATGATTTCTGCTTTGGTGAAACCTCAACTTTTTCAAGTAGTCAGTACTGTAAATCCAAATGCTCAAAATAATTAAATAGATTGAGTAGTGTCAACTTAATTTTATAAAACTATTCAACTAACTTAAGTATTTTAAGTTTCTAGTACTTTTTTCACTTTTTGATTTTATTAAACTAATTATTTTTTATTAACTTTAACTATTAGCAGTATGTGTTAAGTATGGGACACTTAAGAGTAAAATTTCATTGTACTTATTTCTGTTGTTTCATTAGAATTTCAAAAGTCTTTGAAAATTGAGGTAAAATGAGCTGCAAGCAAACTATTATACAACTCTCCAACATATAATGATAAAATATTTAAACTGAAAAAATCAAATAAACATTTTCAATTATATATTTTAAAATATTTCACTTCAACTAAATTCATGAAGGTTGGATCTTAATTATCAATATGTACTGTATAAAGATTTTTTTTTTTAAGAATAGTATAAAATTACAATATAATGAATAATAACATTCTCCAAAATTCCCATATAACACGTTTACATTCTTAAAAAATGCTGTTTGAAATTTTTTTTATTTTTAAAAACTCAGTGTTTTGCGAGATTTAATTAAGGGTTACTGTCTGCAGTAAGCATGCCGGTTGATTTAAGGACTGGTTTCCTTTGGCTCACGTGTCTAAGATGAAGAAAATATCAACATTCAAAATGTTCTACAGGATTTTTTTTCAGCTAAGGGATAGAATAACTGAAAACATTGAGCATGTCTACAGTGCACTACAAAACACTATCCATAGTGAATATGGATAACCATACTCTAAGATGAAGAAAATATCAACATTCAAGACTTTCTAGGGAATTCTTACATCTAAGGGATAGAATAAAAAATTGTTAAGACATTTTTACATTAGACAGGGCACAGAAGCATTCAAATAATTCTCCCACTTCAGAAGCTAAAAAATTAGAATTGAAAATAATCCTACATCCCATGATTTCTGCTTTGGTGAAACCTCGACTTGTTCAAGTAGTCAGTACTGTAAATCCAAATGCTCAAAATAATTAAATAGATTGAATAGTGTCAACTTAATTTTATAAAACTATTCAACTAAATTATTTTAAGTTTCTAGTACTTTTTTCACTTTTTGATTTTATTAAACTGATTATTTTTTATTAACTTAAACTATGAAGTATGTGACACTTAAGAGTATAATTTCATTGTACTTATTTCTGTTACCTCTGGGATCAATTATGCACAAATTTGGTGTGTCATATCACTGCTATGCGGACGACACACAGCTTTATGTACCTATTAAACGCAAAGATAACTCGGCATACAAGGGATTGGAGGCTTGCCTGCAAGAACTCAAATTATGGCTTACAAATAATTTTAGGATACTTAATGATGCACTCAAATCATTCAATTTGGGCCAAAAGAGCACCCAGATGAAGTTTCTATTAACCTTGGTACTCTTACTCCTTATCTTACTTCTGATGTTAAAGAGCTAGGATTTCACCTAGATAATAGCCTTAAATTAGACAAACAAATCAACACTATAGTTAGTACCAGCTTCTTTCACATTCGCAGGTTAGCTAAAGTCAAAACTTTCTTAAGCAGGAAACGTTTTGAAACAGTTATCCACGCTTTTACAGATGTGGCCTTTAAAAATGCGCGTCTCAGAGAGAAGAGTGCCGCGAGGACTTCCGGCATTCTGGGGCAGTCTATCGAAGGGGTCAAATGTTCGGCACAGGAAATACAAAACCTGTAGAGGACAGTCGTGTTTCATGTAGGCTGACGAGTCGACAATATGTGTTATTTTCTTTTGCCGGTTATATAAACAGTCACATACAGTATTATTCATCCAAATCCGACTCAAACGCGCAACATGTGTCTTATTTTTTTCTGTGCACTTAGAAGAGATGTGATGTATAACTGAGTCGTGCGACTATCTGCGCTGTCATGGCTGGCTTTTTGGTACCGCTCGATGCAACTTTGGATTTCCTCAGGCGACGTGCGGTGTGTTTCGGAAAAAAATGCTTCTGTTGGTTTGTTGATGGTAAAAACAAATGAGATCTTGGTACCAACTTTGGGGTTATTAGCGATAGTTTATCAATATTGCAGCAAATAATTTGTTTTGTATTTCCAAATCACTTTTAAATCTGAATAAAGAGTGTTATTTGGTGTAATTAGTGGTTTGTTTTTTTATATATTATGGTATAGTAGAGGATATGGCAAACAGCTCATCCTGAATGAAATCCCTCATTCCATATCTAAAGCATTTTGAGGCAACTCTGTTCTCCTGAACTTCCTGAACGCCCTTTCAGGCTGTCTCACATTGTGAAAGCGCCTCTTACTCACACTTCCTCCACCCAAACTCCTCTATCTGACCTCGTGGACCAGAGAACTCAAACTGATAGCTGTCCTCATGCTGAACCTTGCTGTCCTGTGCGTGGAACTCCTGTATCTCCTCCACGTCCCTCATCTCCTCCTTTCGCCTATATTCGCCCTCTCTCTCCCATCTTGGCATCTTCCCCTTCTAGCTCTGAGTCTGAACCTGAGTCCCCAGTCTACATCCCTTCTTCTCCTTCTCCCAGGCCTGGATCTCCAGATTACACCCCCACTTCTCCCAGGCCTGATAGCACTGGGCCTGGTTACTCTTATTAAGTTTATACTTTTAATAAACTTCTTTTCCTGCTTACACTCTGCCTCAAGTGTGGTTATTTATATGTTAGGCATATATTAACCTAAAAATATTATAACATCTGGGGCCTAATCCCATGTGTCCTTTGACACCAATTATAATATTGTAGGGCATGACACTCTACCTTTTGGGGCATTCTTGGGTTCAAAGATTTTTCACAACAATGACCACCATGACTCTTCACTACAACTGGAAGAACTTTAAACAATCTGTTGATGTACTTGTTGCATGCCTTTTCTGCTATTATCTTTATCTATTTTGCTTCTTTCCGAATATAATCTTTCAAAGCATGCCACACCATCTCAGTGAGATTCATATCGGGGATTTTGGTGGAGTCTTTACCCAGTTAATACCCTCTGCGGCAATGACTCTGCTTGCAGCAGTGTGCTTCGGATCATTGTCCTGGAAAAAACGGTGGTGGACTCCGAAGGGTTCCCGAATATATGGGGAAGCTGTTTCTTTAATAATAGCATCTTCGAAGAAAGTACGATCCATAATCATATCAAAGATTGCGATAGGGCCTGGTCCAAGTCTGGATATTGCTCCCCAAACATGAACTTTCAGAGGATGCTTTGGCTTTGGTATAAACACAAGTCTTCCTGTCTAACGAAATGACATGGTGGCAAAGCGATCCAAGGCCACAGTTGTTTCATCTGTAAAAATGACATCATTATTCTCTGCAATCCATTTTTGCGCTTGCTAAAGTCGCTTCTCTTTATTTTTATCTCTGATCACGGGACAGTGATAAGTTTTACCATACCTCCACCCAAGTCTTTGCCTGACCCTACGGATTGAACGCTCACTGATGTCCACTGCTTTGTCACGCCATAGCTGTTTTTTCACAGAGCTTGCTGCCATTTCATCATTTTGGCTAGGTATGTTCTCTCTGGCTGCGACAATGTCCCTAAAAACAAAAGCAAAACATGGAATACATATTCGACAAAGGACACAACAAATATGTGTCATAGTAGAGTTTGTGATAGCACAGAGAGGTAACTTACTGATTAATTTTGTGAGGTTTGCATTTGATGGTTGTTTGTTCTTTGTAATGTCTTCTGATGGTGCTCAGTGTTGCGTATACACCGACAGAATTCAGATGGTGGTTTATTTCGCGAGTTGATTTTCCAGCAGATCTCATCACCCTGATGTCTTCGGAATGAAGCTTGCTTATCTTGGTCATTTTGAAATGTCTTCACTCTACATGTGGAAGGACTGTATTTATCTACAGAGATCTCGCAGTGTCAGTAGGGGCGTGGAATAAGTGAGAATGGAAAATCTTAGATTAGTTTGATGGCCCATTAACAACTCATCAAGCTTAATTGTAGTATAGTATTCGGGTCATAACCAATTTATGGTCTCTTTAATGTTATGTTTTCTAAATGAAGTACATTCACACTATTTTGTTGGAGGAGTGGTCCAAAACTATAAAATAAGTGAAACCACTCACTGTAGTTATTCTCCGTTGTTTCAACGAACATGGAGGCAAAGACATTTTACCCCAAGGCTGCTGCAATGAAAGCTACCAGTCAACGAAAGGTAAGAAGTCCGTTTTTGTATTTGTGTGTCTTTTAATATTAACCAATTTGGACTTGCCATATTGTACTTTCGGTTTGTGTTGTACTTGTGTCTTAACCATACCGTACATTTCTCTACAGAATTCTGGAAAGGAGAACGAACCTTGCCAATCCTCAACAAAAAAACTCGACTTGTAAAAAAGAAATCGGTATGCATTTTTTTATTGTTACTGTAATGAGTAATAGTATAGCCCACATCTCCATTCGATTAAGTTATTAATTTTTTGCTGGTTTACCGGCTGCACTGATCCATCGCCGAAGCCCTGCTGTCAGCTTCTCAAAACAACATCTTTCAGCCTTGACACAAAGGCTTGTGAATTTGGAGGCAAAAGTTGGTTTGTTGGAGGCACGTTTGAATGAGAGGTCTCATCCGCCGACCACTGATAAAACTACGGCTACAGACAGTCCGGTTGCTATTCGTCCAACTCCGTGGAACCTCGGACCGATTGTCAACAGGCGACCCATATCCATCCGTCTGGTCATGGGGAATTTAGTTTAACCAATGGACATTTGGACATTGACAGTTTCGGTTTCCCATCGGCCGTTTCTACACCGTATATTGACCGCACTCGTCCTGCAGATATAACGGAGGACTCCGCTTACTTAAACCACCAACTGTCGATGCTTGATTACAACTATTCACCTGTTCAAGAATCGGCTTCTACTATGTCCAACGGTAAACGGTTGGAAAGGGTCAATAAAATAAATGTTTTATGACATTGTAATTTGTGAATCATTCAGAAAAAAATGTAAAAGCTAATTTTATGAAAATACTTTATTTAAAAATTTTAAAGATGTAATTGATCAAGTTAAATAGACACATGCAAATAAATTGTCTTTGTACCATTTTTCCCTTTTTTAAAACAAATGCCCTTTTGGTATATATTTTAAACAGTCAGTGATATAATCAGAACAGTGAAACAAAAATGAAAATATGACAAATTAATACAACAGATACAGATATAGTGCTTTGTTTTTTGATTATCATAAACAACTGTTATACAGTGGTTTTAAAATTTGGGTCACAGGTAGAAAGCAGATACGTGTCTTTTCCCTTATGAGAAAAAATTAACACAAACTATATTACAACTAAATATATATTTTTTTGAATAATAATAATAATAATAATAATAATAATAATAATAATAATAATAATAACAAATTGAATTAAAGCTGCAAGCAGCATTTTCCGGGTTCAAGCGTTTGAGGCCTTTAGGGAGTTTAAGGCCTTAAAGGATTTTCACATACACAAAGTGACCCGTAAGTTACAGAGGGTGCCACAATATATGTCATGTCATGCTACATAGGTCATGCTACAGAGGGTGCCACAATGTATGTCATGTGAAGTTCTCACCTGTCCAGTTTTCCCTAAAATAAACAAAGTCATATCCATAAAGCGAAGAAACACAAGCATCCAGATGCAGAACGAGTGACCCGCAAGTCACATACACAAAGTGACCGAATTCTTAAGATTCTGATTCTGATTCTGAGACTTTGCCTTACGAGTAAGCACAAAATTGGGTTTTTGGACTGTTGGTGGCGCTAGAGGGCTTTTTTTAAAAAGGTCTAATTGACCTTTTTTCGGCCGATTTCGCTGAGTCCTTGGCCCTGAGTAACTGGGACCAGTACTACCATCTGACCAAGTTTGAGCTCTCTAGGCCTTACGGTTTGGGCTGCACGATCATTTCTAGGGCGGAATAATAATAATAATAATAATAATAATAATAATAATTAAAGCTGCAAGCAGCATTTCCCGGGTTCAAGCGTTTAAGGCCTTTGGATTGACATGACAATATATGTCATGTCATGCTACATATATCATGCTACAGAGGGTGCCACAACATATGTCATGTGAAGTACTCACCCGTCCAGTTTTCCCTAAAATAAACAAAGTCATATCCATTAGAGATGAGCCGGATACTCGGCTGAAACGAGTATCCGGTACGGATAAAGCACTTCTGCCGAGTACGAGTATTATACGAGTAATACGAGTCAATATCTGTGCTCGGATTGAATGAAAATCATCATTGGGTAGCTGATTGTGTCAGCGTTCTGTGATAGGCTAGTCACAGCGCCCCTCCCCTACACACATACAGATGTATTGTGTTGCTCCCTCAGTCACTCGGGTTCGTGGGTTTTTCCGTTAACGTTTAGGGTTTCTTCAGCTTTTTACTTCGGATTGTAACTTTAATAATACGTACTTACTAACCAGTAGAGTTCTGGTAAACGTGGGTTCGTTCAGACGTGGTGCTTGCTTGGTAGAATGCGTCTCGCATTGCGTCTCTGCCTGTCGGAGATTTTTTTCTTTTTTAAACCTTCAGCTGTCTCTAACCAGTAACCAGACACTGAGTGTCTGACACGTTTTTGCTGTATTTCATAAAAACATAAAGGTAGTAAGCTAGTGTTATAAATATTACAAATTAATTATTACCGGTTAAAGCCCCGCCCATTTCAAGACAAGCCCCAGGTTAGGCCCCACCCACTCCGAGTTCTCAGAATCCAATCAGAATCAGAATCTTTGCCTTACGAGTCAGCACAAAATTGGGTTTTTGGACTGTTTTTTTTAAAATGGCTGTTTTTAGTGATTTTTCCGTTATAGCACCACCAAGTGGCCAATCGCCACGGTTTTTGAACTGTGACCTCAGTTTGACCTCTTTCACATGTGTCCCAGGTTTGGTGTTGATAGCTCATTTAATTCTTGAGTTATTGACATTTTAGTATAACTGGCTCCTCACAGTCCAAACATTTTGGGGCCCCTTAAGGACGCTGAATCAAAATTTCGACTTTTTTTCGAAAATTATTGACAATTAGACTCCAGAGAATATTACTGCACTGGATTGGTCTCGATCAGGCGAAAAACCTAGGACTAGTTAGCAAAAGTAGGTTTCGGACAAAATGCACTATAGTGAAAAACTTTTCAAGGGGGGAATGAAATCGGAGATATATACGTTTTTTTAAGTCATGAGCCAAGGATTCCAAGGATATAAAGCACTTGAGATCTGGACATATGGTTTGGGAGTTATGGGCACAAACGCGTTGAGGGGCTCTGAAGCGCCCCAAATTGTCCGATTCCGCTGAGACCTTGGCCCTGAGTAACTGTGACCAGTACTACCATCTGACCAAGTTTGAGCTCTCTAGGCCTTACGGTTTGGGCTGCTCGACCGTTTCTAGGGCGGTATAATAATAATAGTAATAGTAATAATAATAATAATAAAAATCCTAACAAGAACAATAGGTTTCCAGCGCTTCGCGCTTGAACCCTAATAATAAATATAGCTGCAAGCAGCGATACCGGGGTCAAGCCGATCAGATGCGCTCAGAACATGTCGCTGATGAACCATACCAAGTTTCGTAGCTATATGGCATTGTATTGGTAAAATACTGAACTTGACGTGAAAATTCAAAATGTGTGTCTGTAAGTGTGTGTAGGTGTGTGTGTGTGTGTGTGTAAGTGAGTGTGTGTGTAAGTGTGAGTGTGTGAGTGTGTGTGTGAGTGTGTGTGTCAGTGTGAGTGTGTGTAAGTATTTGTGTAAGTGTGTGTGTAAGTGTGTGTATGTGTGTGTGAGTGTGTGTGAGTGTGAGTGAGTGTGAGTGTGTGAGTCAGTGAAGGTGTTTGTGAGTATGTGAATGAGTGTGCGAGTGTGAGCAAGTGTGCGAGTGTGAGCGTGTGCGAGTGTGAGCGTGTGCGAGTGTGAGTGAGTGTGTAACTGTGAGTGTGTGTATGTGAGTGTGAGTGTGCGAGTGTGAGTAAGTGTGCGAGTGTGGATGAGTGTGTTCGTGTGTGTGTGTGTAAATGTGTGTGTAAGTGTGTGTGTGTTCCTCGTATGTGAAAACATACTTGGCAATAAAGTGCGTGTGAGTGTGTCTGTGTGAGTGGGAGTGTGTATGTGTGTGTGTTTCTGTGTGTCTGTGTGTGTGTAAATGTGTGTGTATGTGAGTATGTGTGTGAGTATGTGAGTGTGCGAGTGTGGAAACTTGGTATGTTTCATCAGCGACGTTCTGAGCGCATCTGATCGGCTTAACCCTGTGTGTGTGTGTGTGTGTGTGTGTGTGTGTGTGTATGTGTCTGTGTGTGTGTGTGTGTGTGCGTTTGTGTGCGTGTGTGTGTGTGTGTGTGAGAGAGTGTGTGTGTGTAAATGCGTGTGTATGTGAGTGTGTGTGAGTATGTGAGTGTGCGAGTGTGTGTGTAAATGTGTGTGTAAGTGTGTGTTCCTCGTCTGTGTGAGTGTGTGTCTGTGTGTGTGAGTGTCTGTGTGTGTGTGTCTGAGTGTGTGTGTGTGTGTGAGTGTGTGAGTGTGTGTGTGTGTGAGAGAGAGAGAGAGAGTGTGTGTGTGTGTAAATGCGTGTGTATGTGAGTGTGTGTGACTATGTGTGTAAATGTGTGTGTGTTCCTCGTCTGTGTGAGTGTGTGTATCTGTGTGTGAGAGTGTCTGTGTGTGTCTGTGTGTGTGTGAGAGTGTGTGTGTGTGAGTGTCTGTGTGTGTGTGTGTGAGTGTGTGTGTCAGTGTGAGTGCGTGTCTGTGTGTGTGTCTGTGTGTGTGTGTCTGTGTGAGTGTGTCTGTGTGTGTTAGTATGTGAGTGTGCGAGTGTGAGTAAGTGTGTGTGTAAATGTGTGTAAGTGTGTGTGTTCCTCATAAAGACCTTTCTGATTCTGGTTCTGATTCTGATTTTGCAAGAGTGTGTGTGTGAGTGTGTGTGGGTGTGTGTGTGTGAGTGTGGGTCTGTGTGAGTGTGTGTGTGTGTAAATGTGTGTGTAAGTGTGTGTTCCTCGTCTGTGTGAGTGTGTGTGTCTGTGTGAGTGTGAGTGTGTGTCTGTGTCTGTGTGTGGGTCTGTGTGAGTGTGTGTGTGTGTGCGAGTGTGTGTAAATGTGTGTGTAAGTGTGTGTTCCTCGTCTGTGTGAGTGTGTGTGTCTGTGTGAGTGTCTGTGTCTGTGTGTGGGTCTGTGTGAGTGTGTGTGTGTGTGCGAGTGTGTGTAAATGTGTGTGTAAGTGTGTGTTCCTCGTCTGTGTGAGTGTGTGTGTCTGTGTGAGTGTGAGTGTCTGTGTGTGTGTGTGTGTGTCTGTGTGTGTGTGAGAGGGTGTGTGAGTGTGAGTGTGAGTGTGTCTGTGTGTGTGTGTGTGCGCGAGTGTGTGTGTGAGTGTCTGTGTGTGTCTGTGAGAGGGTGTGTGAGTGTGTGTGAGTGTGTCTCTGTGTGTGTGTGAGTGCGTGTCTGTGAGTGCGTGTCTGTGTGTGTGTGTGTGAGAGAGTGTGTGTGTGAGAGAGTGTGTGTGTGTGTAAATGCGTGTGTATGTGAGTGTGTGTGAGTATGTGAGTGTGCGAGTGTGTGTGTAAATGTGTGTGTAAGTGTGTGTTCCTCATCTGTGTGTCTGTGTGAGTGTGTGAGTGTGTGTGTGTGTGTGTGTGTGAGTGTGAGTGTGTGTGAGTGTGAGTGTGTGTGAGTGTGTGAGAGAGAGAGAGAGTGTGTGTGTGTGTGTAAATGCGTGTGTATGTGAGTGTGTGTGAGTATGTGTGTAAATGTGTGTGTAAGTGTGTGTGTTCCTCGTCTGTGTGAGTGTGTGTGTCTGTGTGTGTGAGTGTCTGTGTGTATCTGTGTGTGAGAGTGTCTGTGTGTCTGTGAGAGTGTGTGTGTGTGAGTGTCTGTGTGTGTGTGTGTGTGAGTGTGTGTGTGAGTCTGTGTGTGTGTCAGTGTGAGTGCGTGTCTGTGTGTGTGTCTGTGTGTGTGTGTCTGTGTGAGTGTGTCTGTGTGAGTGTGTCTGTGTGTGTGTGTCTGTGTGTGTGTGTCTGTGAGTATGTGAGTGTGCGAGTGTGAGTAAGTGTGTGTGTAAATGTGTGTAAGTGTGTGTGTTCCTCATAAAGACCTTTCTGATTCTGGTTCTGATTCTGATTTTGCAAGAGTGTGTGTGTGAGTGTGTGTGTGTGTGTGTGTGTGAGTGTGGGTCTGTGCGAGTGTGTGTGTAAATGTGTGTGTAAGTGTGTGTTCCTCGTCTGTGTGAGTGTGTGTGTCTGTGTGAGTGTGAGTGTCTGTGTGTGTGTGTGTGTGTCTGTGTGTGTGTGAGAGGGTGTGTGAGTGTGAGTGTGTGTGTGTGTTTGTGTGTGCGCGAGTGTGTGTGTGTGTGTGTGTGTGTGTGTGAGTGTCTGTGTGTGTGAGTGTCTGTGTGTGTGTGTGAGTGTGTGTGTGAGTGTGTGTCTGTGTGTGTGTGAGTGCGTGTCTGTGAGTGCGTGTCTGTGTGTCTGTGTGTGTATGTGAGTGCACGAGTGTGAATAAGTGTGTGTGTGTAAATGTGTGTGTAAGTGTGTGTGTGTTCCTCATAAAGACCTTTCTGATTCTGATTTCTGATTCTGATTTTGCAAGAATTTTGCCTCTAGGCCTTACGATTCAGCACAAAATTGGGTATTTGGACTGTTGGTGGCGCTAGACGGTTTGAGCTAGACACACCAAAGTTGCTACAGTAACTTCTAAGACTGGCCTCTACATGTGTGCCAAATTTCATAACTTCCCTACGTACGGTTCTATGGGCTGCCATTGACTTCAATGGCAGAAGACGGAATAAGAAGAAGAAGAAGAAGAAGAAGAAAACTAACTATAACAATAGGTGTCTACGCCCCTTCGGGGCTTGACCCCTAATAATAAGAAAACTAACGATAACAATAGGTGTCTACGGCCCTTCGGGGCTTGACCCCTAATAAAAATCTGAGCAAATACAATAGTGTTCCAGCGCTTCGCGCTTGAACCCTAATAATAATAATAATAATAATAAAAATCCTAACAAAAACAATAGGTTTCCAGCGGTTCGCGCTTGAACCCTAATGATAATAATAATAAAAATCCTAACAAAAACAATAGGTTTCCAGCGCTTCGCGCTTGAACCCTAATAATAAAAATCCTAACAAAAACAATAGGTTTCCAGCGCTTCGTGCTTGAACCCCTAATAAAAATCAGAACGAATACAATAGTGTTCCAGCGCTTCGCGCTTGAACCCTAATAACATGGTTTAGGCTTGTTAAGTACAAATTTACAGAACATCGAACAATACAGAACACAGCAGTGTCTTAATGAAATTAAAATTAGCCAGTATTTGTGCACCTGTAAATGTACAAAACGAATGCAATGCATATTAATATAGGTCATTTTCAACAATATACAAGTAGATAAATTACCGTATTTTCCGCACTATAAAGTGCACCGAATTATAAGGCAATACACACACATTATTTTTTAATCAATCCTCTCCCACAAATCCATCAAAGTCCTCATCTACTGTGTCTTCTTAACTTGGCGCAGTTCATTTTCTTGCTTCCTCCACTTCCGAACCATAGATTCATTGATGTTGAATTCTTTTGCAGCTGCTCTATTCCCATTTTCAACCGCATAACTGATAGCCTGTAGTTTGAATTGTGCCTCGTAAGCATGTCTCTTCACTGGTGCCATTTTCGGCGGTCCTTAGACAAACAAATGTTGTCTTCTTCTTCTGATTTTTATTGGCAGATGGCAAACCAACTTGAGGTGCATTTACTGCCACCTACTGGACAGGAGTGTGGAGCGCATTATGGTTAGGAAGAAACAAATGTTGTTTTGCAACATACCGGTAGTACCATATACCTACCGGAGGCATGGCGGAGGTAAGCGTAAGTACTGTACATATTATGTAATGTTCTCTGATTGGTTTATCGCTGCCAGCGTACATAGTGTATGTAATACATCCCTGTGTCAGCGGGAAATGGTTTGACAATCAATCAAGCGGAGCGCTTACCAAAGTCGCACAATAACATTTTTACAGATTTTTGGAACTCAGTGCACACATAAGGAGCACCGGATTATTAGGCGCACGGCCGATTTTTGAGAAAATTTAAGGCTTTTAGGTGCGCCTTATAGTGCGGAAAATAGTGACGTGTATGAAAGTATGAAAACAAATGAATCATGATCTAGTCTAAATTAAGCTGGAGAGATCATTTTTAGTCATTTAGATTTTTTTTCATCATTTCAGAAAAAGCTTAACTGCTACCCATAACAACTTACATTATATCGTGTGTGTTTTTTGGTCGAAAATATGTAGAAATATATGCGGGTAAAAAAGTACAGAACAAAAACGTTTAGCTCACGAGGAGTGAATGAAAAGCCATTAATAAAGCAGACCCTCTGTAGAGGACGTTCTGAAACAGTTGAGTCGGCAGATGATCATCACGTTTATAATGTTTCACGCGGATAATGTTGATTTGCAGCCGTAATTAAAAAAGTAAGAAAATAATGTACCACTGTAAAAATTATATAAAATAAATATAATAAATGATTTTAGAGATATTTCTATAAATATCTCTAAAATAAATGATTAAAGTTACTTAATAAAGTCTCTTGCATATTTTGGATCCTTTGCTCATGCCGATTCGAATGCACCATATGACGTCATTTCTGTCATGAATACCTGTCCGCCATTTTGAATTTTCTGTAAAACCTGTGAGTGTGTGTGTCTGTGTGAGTGTGAGTGTCTGTGTGTGTGTGTGTGTGTGTCTGTGTGTGTGTGAGAGGGTGTGTGAGTGTGAGTGTGAGTGTGTCTGTGTGTGTGTGTGTGTGTGTGTGCGCGAGTGTGTGTGTGAGTGTCTGTGTGTGTGTGAGTGTCTGTGTGTGTCTGTGAGAGGGTGTGTGAGTGTGTGTGAGTGTGTCTCTGTGTGTGTGTGAGTGCGTGTCTGTGAGTGCGTGTCTGTGTGTGTGTGTGTGAGAGAGTGTGTGTGTGAGAGAGTGTGTGTGTGTGTAAATGCGTGTGTATGTGAGTGTGTGTGAGTATGTGAGTGTGCGAGTGTGTGTGTAAATGTGTGTGTAAGTGTGTGTTCCTCATCTGTGTGTCTGTGTGAGTGTGTGAGTGTGTGTGTGTGTGTGTGTGTGAGTGTGTGTGAGTGTGAGTGTGTGTGAGTGTGTGAGAGAGAGAGAGAGTGTGTGTGTGTGTGTAAATGCGTGTGTATGTGAGTGTGTGTGAGTATGTGTGTAAATGTGTGTGTAAGTGTGTGTGTTCCTCGTCTGTGTGAGTGTGTGTGTCTGTGTGTGTGAGTGTCTGTGTGTATCTGTGTGTGAGAGTGTCTGTGTGTCTGTGAGAGTGTGTGTGTGTGAGTGTCTGTGTGTGTGTGTGTGTGAGTGTGTGTGTGAGTCTGTGTGTGTGTCAGTGTGAGTGCGTGTCTGTGTGTGTGTGTCTGTGTGAGTGTGTCTGTGTGAGTGTGTCTGTGTGTGTGTGTCTGTGTGTGTGTGTCTGTGAGAGTGTGAGTGTGCGAGTGTGAGTAAGTGTGTGTGTAAATGTGTGTAAGTGTGTGTGTTCCTCATAAAGACCTTTCTGATTCTGGTTCTGATTCTGATTTTGCAAGAGTGTGTGTGTGAGTGTGTGTGTGTGTGTGTGTGTGAGTGTGGGTCTGTGCGAGTGTGTGTGTAAATGTGTGTGTAAGTGTGTGTTCCTCGTCTGTGTGAGTGTGTGTGTCTGTGTGAGTGTGAGTGTCTGTGTGTGTGTGTGTGTGTCTGTGTGTGTGTGAGAGGGTGTGTGAGTGTGAGTGTGAGTGTGTTTGTGTGTGCGCGAGTGTGTGTGTGTCTGTGTGTGTGTGAGTGCGTGTCTGTGAGTGCGTGTCTGTGTGTCTGTGTGTGTGTGTGTGTGTGTGTGTATGTGAGTGCACGTGTGTGAATAAGTGTGTGTGTGTAAATGTGTGTGTAAGTGTGTGTGTGTTCCTCATAAAGACCTTTCTGATTCTGATTTCTGATTCTGATTTTGCAAGAATTTTGCCTCTAGGCCTTACGATTCAGCACAAAATTGGGTATTTGGACTGTTGGTGGCGCTAGACGGTTTGAGCTAGACACACCAAAGTTGCTACAGTAACTTCTAAGACTGGCCTCTACATGTGTGCCAAATTTCATAACTTCCCTACGTACGGTTCTATGGGCTGCCATTGACTTCAATGGCAGAAGACGGAATAAGAAGAAGAAGAAGAAGAAGAAGAAAACTAACTATAACAATAGGTGTCTACGCCCCTTCGGGGCTTGACCCCTAATAATAAGAAAACTAACGATAACAATAGGTGTCTACGGCCCTTCGGGGCTTGACCCCTAATAAAAATCTGAGCAAATACAATAGTGTTCCAGCGCTTCGCGCTTGAACCCTAATAATAATAATAATAATAATAAAAATCCTAACAAAAACAATAGGTTTCCAGCGCTTCGCGCTTGAACCCTAATGATAATAATAATAAAAATCCTAACAAAAACAATAGGTTTCCAGCGCTTCGCGCTTGAACCCTAATAATAAAAATCCTAACAAAAACAATAGGTTTCCAGCGCTTCGTGCTTGAACCCCTAATAAAAATCAGAACGAATACAATAGTGTTCCAGCGCTTCGCGCTTGAACCCTAATAACATGGTTTAGGCTTGTTAAGTACAAATTTACAGAACATCGAACAATACAGAACACAGCAGTGTCTTAATGAAATTAAAATTAGCCAGTATTTGTGCACCTGTAAATGTACAAAACGAATGCAATGCATATTAATATAGGTCATTTTCAACAATATACAAGTAGATAAATTACCGTATTTTCCGCACTATAAAGTGCACCGAATTATAAGGCAATACACACACATTATTTTTTAATCAATCCTCTCCCACAAATCCATCAAAGTCCTCATCTACTGTGTCTTCTTAACTTGGCGCAGTTCATTTTCTTGCTTCCTCCACTTCCGAACCATAGATTCATTGATGTTGAATTCTTTTGCAGCTGCTCTATTCCCATTTTCAACCGCATAACTGATAGCCTGTAGTTTGAATTGTGCCTCGTAAGCATGTCTCTTCACTGGTGCCATTTTCGGCGGTCCTTAGACAAACAAATGTTGTCTTCTTCTTCTGATTTTTATTGGCAGATGGCAAACCAACTTGAGGTGCATTTACTGCCACCTACTGGACAGGAGTGTGGAGCGCATTATGGTTAGGAAGAAACAAATGTTGTTTTGCAACATACCGGTAGTACCATATACCTACCGGAGGCATGGCGGAGGTAAGCGTAAGTACTGTACATATTATGTAATGTTCTCTGATTGGTTTATCGCTGCCAGCGTACATAGTGTATGTAATACATCCCTGTGTCAGCGGGAAATGGTTTGACAATCAATCAAGCGGAGCGCTTACCAAAGTCGCACAATAACATTTTTACAGATTTTTGGAACTCAGTGCACACATAAGGAGCACCGGATTATTAGGCGCACGGCCGATTTTTGAGAAAATTTAAGGCTTTTAGGTGCGCCTTATAGTGCGGAAAATAGTGACGTGTATGAAAGTATGAAAACAAATGAATCATGATCTAGTCTAAATTAAGCTGGAGAGATCATTTTTAGTCATTTAGATTTTTTTTCATCATTTCAGAAAAAGCTTAACTGGTACCCATAACAACTTACATTATATCGTGTGTGTTTTTTGGTCGAAAATATGTAGAAATATATGCGGGTAAAAAAGTACAGAACAAAAACGTTTAGCTCACGAGGAGTGAATGAAAAGCCATTAATAAAGCAGACCCTCTGTAGAGGACGTTCTGAAACAGTTGAGTCGGCAGATGATCATCACGTTTATAATGTTTCACGCGGATAATGTTGATTTGCAGCCGTAATTAAAAAAGTAAGAAAATAATGTACCACTGTAAAAATTATATAAAATAAATATAATAAATGATTTTAGAGATATTTCTATAAATATCTCTAAAATAAATGATTAAAGTTACTTAATAAAGTCTCTTAATGTCACTTATGTTATGTTATGCCTAACTTGAACTGTGATTTCCTTTATATTTAGGGGTCAAGCCCCGAAGGGGCATAGACACCTATTGTTATTGTCGGTTTTCTTATTATTAGGGGTCAAGCCCTGAAGGGGCGTTGACACCTATTGTTATTGTTGGTTTTCTTATTATTATTATTATTAGTTGTCAAGCCCCGAAGGGGCGTAGACACCTATTGTTATTGTCGGTTTTCTTCTTCTTTTTCTTCTTCTTCTTCTTCTTCTTCTTCGTATTATTCCTCTTCTGCCATTGAAGTCAATGGCAGCCCATAGAACTGTACGTAGGAAAGTTATGTAATTTGGCACACATGTAGAGGCCAGTCTTAGAAGTTACTCTAGCAACTTTGGTGTGTCTAGCTCAAACCTTCTAGCGCCACCAACAGTCCAAACCTCCAATTATGTTCATGTTCATAACTGCTGAGTCGTAAGGCCTAGAGACAAAATTCTTGCATATTTTGGATCCTTTGCTCATGCCGATTCGAATGCACCATATGACGTCATTTCTGTCATGAATACCTGTCCGCCATTTTGAATTTTCTGTAAAACCTACTTTTTCGAACTCCTCCTAGACCGTTTGTCCGATTTGCATGTCCTTTGGTGTGTAGCATCACATTCGGCTTGACCCTAGTATCGCTGCTTGCAGCTATATTTATTAATGTGCTTGCAAAGCAACATTCTTGTTCTCTTGCATACTTATTATCAATGTGCTTGCAAAGTACATTATTGTTCTCTTGCATACTTATTAATGTGCTTGCAAAGCACATTATTGTTCTCTTGCATACTTATTAATGTGCTTGCAAAGCACATTATTGTTCTCTTGCATACTCATTATTATTAATGTGCTTGCAAAGCACATTCTTGTTCTATTGCATATTTATTAATGGTGCTTGCAAAGCATCATTATTGTTCTCTTGCATACTTATTATTATTAATGTACTTGCAAAGCACATTATTGTTCTCTTGCATACTTATTATTAATGTGCTTGCTAAAGCACATTCTTGTTCTCTTGCAGACTTATTATTAATTTGCTTGCAAAGCACATTCTTATTCTCTTGCATACTTAATAATGGTGCTTGCAAAGCATCATTATTGTTATTCTGCATACTTATTATTATTCTTCTTCCGGACACTTTTTCGGCGCGTAACTTGTCCCACAGCTTTTGTCCTAGACCCATGAATGAGGTGTCAAATCGACCGGCTCGTTGAGGACAGGTGTGTTATGACTTTTATAAGCGATCGGAATTCCGGAATTCCCGCTACGGAAGCTCAAATGGGTTTTTTTTCCCCATAGACTTGAATGGGGAATTCTTAAAATTCTTTTGTTCTCTCTGTAGATGTAAAGCACACTCTCAATACATGTAACTATCAACTCCACACTATCAATCCAATGTTTCCACAAGTATTGGCCCCCAGTCAATACACTTTTGTCCAAAAGTATTGGCACCCCACCGGGTATTCACGTGACGTCACGTGTAGCCCCGCCCCCAAAATACTGTTCTAGGCAGTATAATAATAAGTAGAATTCCATAATGACTGCAGTTTTTACATGAAATGTCAAAACACTTAGTAGTCACTTTTGAAATGTCAAAACACTTAGTAGCCACTTTTGTCCAAAAGTATTGGCACCCCACCGTGTATTCACGTGACGTCACGTGTAGCCCCGCCCCAAAAATAAGCGAAATCATAAGTTTTGAACAACATGGATGTGTCATATATCAAAACACTCAGCCCAGTGAGGGGAACTGCCTCACGCGTGTTTTAGTCACGTCACGTGACGTCAAGTGTAGCCCCGCCTCCAAAATAAGCGAAATCAAAAAGTTAGCACAACATGGACATGTCATATATCAAAACACTCAGCCCGATGAGGGGAACTGCCTCACACGTGTTTTTGTCACGTCACGTGACGTCACGTGTAGCCCCGCCCCCAAAATAAGCAAAATCAAAAAGTTAGCACAACATGGACATGTCATATATCAAAACACCCAGCCCAATGAGGGGAACTTGCCACGTGCAAGCACCATTCACATTTTCTTCAGGAAATGTACATTCTAGTTAATATTCTTCTTCCGGACACTTTTTCGGCGCGTAACTTGTCCCGCAGCTTTTGTCCTAGACCCATGAATGAGGTGTCAAATCGATCGGCTCGTTGAGGAGAGGTGTGCTATGACTTTTATAAGCGATCGGAATTTCGGAATTCCCGGTACGGAAGCTCAAAGGGGTTTTTTTTCCCATAGACTTGAATGGGGAATTCTTAAAATTCTTTTGTTCTCTCTGTAGATGTAAAGGAGACTCTCAATACATGTAACTATCAACTCCACACTATCAATCCAATGATTCCACAAGTATTGGCCCCCAGTCAATACACTTTTGTCCACAAGTATTGGCACCCCACCGGGTATTCACGTGACGTCAGGTCTAGCCCCGCCCCCAAAATATTGTTCTATGCAGTATAATAATAAGCAGAATTCCCTAATGACTGCAGTTTTGACATGAAATGTCAAAACACTTAGTAGTCAATTTTGACCAAAAGTATTGGCACGCCTCCTGGTACGCACGTGACGTCACGTGTAGCCCCGCCCCCAAAGTAAGCGAAATCAAAAAGTTAGCACAACATGACCATATTTATGCCCCACCCCCAAAATAAGCGAAATCAAAAAGTTAGCACAACATGGACATGTCATATATCAAAACATTCAGCCCGATGATGGGAACTGCCTCACACGTGTTTTGGTCACGTCACGTGACGGCACGTGTAGCCGCACCCCCAAAATAATCAAAATCATAAATTTTGCACAACATGGACGTGTCATATATCAAAACACTCAGCCTAATGAGGGGAAGTGCCTCACGTGTGTTTTAGTCACGTCACGTGACGTCACGTTTAGCCCCGCCCCCAAAATAAGCGAAATCATAAATTTTGCACAACCTGGACATGTGACATATCAAAACACTCAGCACAATGAGGGGAAGTGCACTTAGCCCAATGAGGGGAAGTGCCTCACGTGTGTTTTAGTCACGTCACCTGACGTCACGTGTAGCCCCGCCCCCAAAATAAGCTAAATTAAAAATTTGCACAACATGGACATGTGACATATCAAAACACTCAGCACAATGAGGAAAATTGCCTCACGTGTATTCTGGTCATGTGACTCATGATTCTGGTCATGTGACTTCATGTCATGTGAATAAATATAACAAAACTGTAAGTTTTTTTTATATCAGATAACATTTATTTATTTCAAGTAATGTCAAATGAGTTGACAAACGTTTTTGTTAAATATAGTAATATTGACAGTGAATAAAATCTTTTTATTTTTAATAACGTGCGTCAGTAACGTCCTTACTAAGTCTTTCCTTTCTGTCATGAGGCATCCCAGAAAGATACAATAAATTTACTTCAAATTAAATTAAATATAAATTTAATTTAAATTAGATACGTTTGTGTAACCAAATAATAACCGGGGTGAAAACTGGACACATTGCGTGACTTTTAATCAAGAAGCCCGAAATACACCGGGACACTTATTTTGACATGTTTTTGCTTTGTTGTTGCAGGCCGCTCATTCAAATTCAAACGAGGTAGATAAAATATGCAATTGCTTACATATGCTTACAATCTATTCAACATACTATATAAACACTGTAAAGTAGACATTTTCAGAAATGATCATCATTTGTTCATAAGCAATTGCTTGGCATAAATGTGTGATTTTCTTTGATTTTGAACTGCTCGGAAGCGGTCTGAGGAGCACCACCTTCAGGCGTTGAAACGTGAAGCGCTCACATTTATTTAATGAAATCAACAATTAACATTCTTATGATTCCTATAACATTATTATTATGATGATTTATTACTTTAAATGTAGGGTCTCCGATGTTTGAGAAATGCTTCAGAAAATTGAGTTGAAAAAATCAAAATCAAAATCAAAACAAACGTGTAGCTAATGAGCAGAAAGGGGCGGGTCTTGTCACTACGCGGTGGAAAGAGTGTTCAGTGCGCATGTGTGACATTAGCAGGAAGCGGTTTTACCATTGTCATGGAGGATAAAAACAAAGAAAGAAAGCAAAGAAAAGCTTATGATAAGGCAAGAAGTAGAACGCGGTTGTAGCTGCCTCTCTACATTACTACGATAGAAAAGAGGTGCTATTTGTGTAGTAACAGCGTTTAGCTCAGGAGTTATTGACTCGGGAAACTCCAATCTGTGAATATTCGGCCAACTTCCTGCTCCTTCAGTTCTCTCCAGTGCTGGAAAGCTGATCCTATATTAACACGGGTCCTACTTCTTGTCTTATCGTAAGCCTTTCTTCGCTTTCTTTCTTTGTTTTTATCTTTATTGTCAATGTTAAAACTGCTTTCTGCTAATGTCACACATGCGCACTGAACACTCTCTCCACCGCACATTGACAGGACCCGCCCCTTTCTGCTCATTGGCTACACGTTTGTTTTGATTTTTGTTTTGATTTTTAGTTTGTGGTCCCGACTCAATTTTCTGAAGCATTTCGGAAATATCGGAGACCCCACCATTAATTGCGATTTTGCCTCATCACAAATGTCTGTCAAAATGATCCATAGCGAAGGGGTGATTCTATTGGTTGTCCAATTAAAACTCGCTGCTGACTGGCTGCGAAATCGACGACCCGGAGCAGTTACCAAGGGCTCTTCCCACACTATTCTCTTGAGGTAAGTGAGACGGCTGTTGTTAAATATGCTGCATTATAAAGCCTTGTAATGAGAAATGTAGCTATTTTAAATGAATGTAGGCAGTATTATTCGTATAAGAATGTGGGCTATAGTTTATATCGTTTTTGTTCACATTTAAATGTACCTTTATCTGTAAATATCGTAATCAATGTTTACAGCTAACGTACTTCTATCTTTGTGTGAAAATGTAATATAATATTGTGTGTCTGTGTTTGATGGATATTACATCCTTTGGGCTTTGCCATTTGCATTTAGTTTAACATTGATTACTGCGTGCTGAGGAGACCAGTCAGTGTATTAATTTTGCTGCTCATTTTAACCCTTGTGCAGACCTCATCTGGAAAGTTTAATGTGTCATAACTTGGGTTTCCTTCCACATATTTGCCTGAAATTTACCAGGATTGTTCCACATTATGAACTTTGCAAGTACAATTAATTCTGTCTATTTTTGTTGAACTATGTGTTCGTAAAATAAATACTTTCCTCCACAAGTCATCCAGGGCCAAGTTGACTCAGCCACATTTAGTGGGGCAATAGGTCACACTTTTGCCCTTTTCAGCGCAATGAACATACATACAGACACAAAAATGCACAAACAAAATGTCCACTAACACATGCACCCAAAACACACACTCACACACACATGCATACACACACACAAATTGGGCATTGCATTTCATTAGGCCTCCAGAAAAAAAAGGCTACACATTTGTAAATATTTCACACTTTTGATATGCCTTTGCTTAGCAGAGGGCAAAATATGATCTATCGAAATGATGCCACACACACACACACACACACACAGTCAAACACTGTTCAAAGCATTGGGCATTGCATTTCAGTTGGCCTCCAGACAAAACAAAAGCTACACATTTGTAAACATTTCACACACATACACACACACACACACACACACACACACACACACACACACACACTTATATGCATTTGTCCAGCTGGGGACAATATCTTCTCTTCTCTTCTTCTTCTACCAACAAGCTTTACACACACACACACACACATTGTTTTTTCATATTCAAATCATATTTCTTTCCTCTCTTATTTATGAATTTATTTGCATCAGTCAGCTTTGACCTGGGGATGTTTGACATACACCAGCCAGTGGTTATCCAAAATAATATTTAATAATTTCTGCTTATTTTACTCAAAAATATGGCATACATTTTTGCTAATATATTACAATTATAATTGATGGAGTAGGAAACAGCAGAGACACTACATTTCACTTAGCAGGTTGTCTCTAATTAGAGGTGTTTACAGTTTAAAAATGTTTTTATTCTTTGCAATGAAAGTTATGTTGTGAGAGTGGCATTGTTGAGTTTTATGACATTCTTGTTTCTCTGTTTCAGAATACTGTTTCATGAGCATTCCTTACTGCATTTTTAGGTAAGAGTTTAATTAGTAGTATGGCCATAAATACAAAATGCTGTTTTGTTAATACAACCAATGATTAACTCCACATTCACCCATCCATTCTCCAAAACACTTGTCCTATATAGTAAACCTGAATAGATGGCATCTCAGGTTTTAGGGTGCATTTTTGACATAACTCAAGAAAAATACATTCTTGAGATAAATTCCTAACATTATATTCTACATAATTATATATTTAATAAATAATATTTAACATACTCAGAAGTAATGCACAGTTGACTTGACTTGAGTTTAGTGATTTTTTATTATGTTGACATTGTTATTTTTTCAGACTTGTAACGAGTGGAGTGGTGCTACCCCTTTAAGAGCAATGTGCCATTACTTTATTACTGTGTATATTAATTGAATGTGCGCATGCGCCAGGAAGGGCGCGCTTCAGATATAACACCACATGTGTGTGAGAAAGTCTGATGCTGCAACCAATATTCCCTTTATTTTCATTTTCTCATATTAATGAGTATTTTTGTTTAGTAACATGTTATTATGGAGGTTTTCCCTGTGTACGGAGGAATAAACCGTTGTGAGTGAACTTTTGTGAGTTCTCCTTCTTTATTTTTGCGGGCCTAACATTGAAGAGCTATCCCGAATCTCCATTAACCTGTTACAAGTGGCGCCCGAACATTATTTTTGTACCTGCCTTTGGATGCTTGGAGCGATTTTATTGCGGATGCAGCCCGATTGGGATGGACGATGTTGACGGTGTTGTGAGTGCCAGAGGCCTGCAAAGACTGCGTGTGGCCTGTTCAACGGTAGCGGACATTTTGTGTTGCTAATGCGGATGCCCTTTTCGTCGCTTTTCTGTGGATTTGCGGTGACAGATTTTCCTGGATCTAATGTACAACGTGAACTGGGTGTCATGGTAATTTTTCTGGATTTTTGCTACGTTTGAACTTTGACTGTTCGTGTGACTTTCTAACCGCGTTATTGCATTCGCCTACTGAACTGCGTGTGTTGAACTGGTTAAAGTGGACACGAGATTTTTTTTTCTCTTGCATCGGATTTATCGTACTTTTGAACTGCATCTAGAGTCGTTTACTTTCTGTCTGGACTTGTTTGTGGTTTTCAGACACTGAAAAGAATAACTTTGCGTTTATTCAACCGAGACACTATATGGCAACTTGCTAAATTGAGACTGAAAAAGACTGCTTAATGTTAAGAGACTTTGAACTTCACATTAGCTATAAAACTGTTATCAATGTTATTGTTTCACTGAGATATTTGAGTATATGCCTCATTTGTTTATATATTGCCTTCTAGTTTCTCACATAGGGTGTTGTAGGGTATATATTACATTTACCACAGTGTTGTTCACAATACTGATGCAGGTTGGAAATTTGTGATTTTGATTTTGTTAATTTTGCTTAGAAAAAAAAAATAAAAAATAAATTAATCTTGTTATTATGGCCAAACGGGTTGATAAAGTGAGTGACCTAACTAACCAATATGAAACCTTTGAGCTCCAATACAGGGGCAGAGTTCCAGAATCTGCTGATGGCCTAGAGGGGCAAGTGGAGTCGCTGAAAGATGAGGTTATGATGTTGAGGAGGTGCCTAAATGAGTCCCTTGATCTTCAGAGAGGTATTATTGACCGATATACACGAGACTTAATGATGCCTGCTGCAACTCAGTTACCTACACAAGTTATACCTGCTGCTTCTTCTACACCATATGTTCATGCTCCTCATGTTGAAATGCAGCACCGTCCACAGGCGTCGTCTGCCGATACATGTGCTAGAAGTGTAAATGCACCAGGCTTATCTCAAAGCTCTCTGGATTTGTGCAATGCAACCCGAACTCTAGCTTCGGTCTTACAGCAGTCCAGGCTAGAACCCCCGGTATTCACGGGTGATGAGAAAATTAATCCTGATGACTGGCTTACATTGGTGGATGCCTATAGAGTTTCTCTAGGACTCAATGATGCACAAATTCTGCTTGAACTACCGCGCTTCCTAGCTAAAGAACCCAGAAAATGGTTTACGGTGCTGAGCTCGCATGTAACTTCTTGGACACAATTTTGTAGCTTGTTTAAGACAGTTTTTCTTCCAGCTGATAACCAAGAACGTGTCCTACGAGGTATCCTGGACCGTGTACAAGCCCCAGGTGAACCTTTCCCGACATTTGTAGCACACTTGCTGTCTGAATTCAAAAAGCTTAAGACTCCACCTCCAGAACGTGAACAAATTGATCTGATCTGCAAACATGCCCTTGAGCGCTACCGAGTGGCACTATATGGCGCGCAAATTACTTCAGTTATTGATCTTGTGATGTGTGCTCATGAGCTGCATGTAGCTCTTGGTCCTGACTGCCATAGCATTCCGGTGGTGCAGAAAAGCAAACAAGTGAGTGACCAGCACTGTTACACATGTTCTATGCCTGGTTATACTTCCAGAAATTGCCCAAACTGTAATTTTGAACAGCATTCTTCTCTGGCTATGGAAAGGAGGCCAAATCAGATTTTAAATGACCCACGACTCACTGACAAAACCAAAGCGGCAGCAGAGGATTCTAGCAGGGAAGAGCAAAACCAAAACCCTGTTCGGCAGAGGGTAAACTTCAGAGGGGGGAGGAATTTTCACAGAGGCAATCCTCCTCCCAGAAGATAAATATGCCTCATCCTTGTCTTGGGCCCCAGACTGAGCCTTTTGTCTTGGGACATGTTGAAGACCGTATGTCTCCTTCTTTCTGGAATACACCATTTCTTGTTAAAGTGAACCTTTCTAACAAAGCGGTTGATGCAGCATTGGATACGGGGGCCTCAATTTCAGCGGTCCGTGCAGACATGGTTTCTGGAGTTGTAAATTGTCTTGA
This sequence comes from Tachysurus vachellii, assembly GCF_030014155.1. Classification (NCBI taxonomy): domain Eukaryota; kingdom Metazoa; phylum Chordata; class Actinopteri; order Siluriformes; family Bagridae; genus Tachysurus; species Tachysurus vachellii. Next base: position 12,946,885 of record NC_083468.1, on the reverse strand, counting down.
GAAAGTTCAGCCATGGACTGCCCCACCAGTTCAGCTTGCAAACAACACTGCTTGTAGTCCCACTGGCATTGTGTGGCTAAACATTGGTTTCCAAGGACAACATTTTTACCACCGTTTTGTTGTTATCCCCAATCTTTCTTCTTCTCTTATCTTGGGGATGGATTTCATGTTGCGTGCTTCTGTGAGCATTCATATCCCTTCAAGGATTGTGACTGTGGGTGAAAGTGGCTCACAACCTTGTGATGAGGCTCTATCTGAGTGGTTAGAGGCTCCTGAAGCGGAAAGCCTGATGTTCTTGGATGTCTGCCCCTCAATACTAGAGGAGAAGGTTGACATGGCTTGTCTGCAAAGGCGACAAAAAGATCAATTGTTGAGTCTCCTTAAGGATTTTTGGAGCTTGTTTGATGGACATTTAGGTCACACCTCGTTGGCTGAGCACGTAATCAATACAGGTGATGCTAAACCTGTCCACCTCCCACCGTATCGTACGTCTCCAGCTAAGAAACAGATAATTGAGGAACAGATTCAGTTGATGTTGGAGCAAAACATTATTGAACCTTCTTCGAGCCCATGGTCTGCGCCTGTTGTAATTGTCAAAAAGCCTTGTGGAACCCCCAGGTTCTGTGTCGATTACAGAGGTCTTAATAATCTCACTCTGAAGGACTCTTACCCACTTCCCAGGGTAGATGAATCGCTGGACTTCTTAGCAAGGGGGAGATATCTTACCACTCTTGATCTCTCGCGAGGGTACTGGCAGGTCTCCGTGGATGAGCATTCGAGACCAAAGACTGCTTTCATATCACACTGTGGCCTATTTCATTTCAAAGTTCTTCCTTTTGGCCTTTGTAACGCTCCAGCCACATTTCAGAGGGTGATGAACAATGTTCTTGCCGGCTTGATCTATAAGTGCTGTGCCGTCTATATTGATGACATTGTCATTGCGTCCCCAACGTTTGAGCAACATCTCATGGACATTAAGGAAGTCTTGTCTAGGCTTGTGTCGGCTGGCCTTTCCCTAAAGCTGAGTAAATGTCAGTTGTGCTTGAATGAGCTTGTCTTCCTGGGTTATCGTGTCACGCCTGACGGTATTTCTCCAGACCCAAAAAAGGTTGAAGCGGTGACTCAGTTCAAAACACCTAAAGATGTAAAACAAGTGAGGGGTTTTCTCGGCCTTACCGGCTATTACAGACGATTCATTCCAAATTATGCGCAAAAAGCTGAGCCTCTTTTTAAGCTCACCAGGAAGGAAACTCCTTTTGGCTGGGATGACGACTGCCAAACTGCGATGGATTTCTTAAAAGGTTGTCTTACGTCTGAGCCCATTCTGTGCTTTCCTGATTTCACTCGCCCATTTTTCATTCATACTGATGCTTGTGACTTGGGTCTTGGTGCAGCTCTCATGCAGAAGGATAACATGGGGCAAGACGTTGCTGTTGCTTTTGCGAGCAGAACTTTGCACAGGTCGGAAAGGCCATATTCTACTCCTGAGAAGGAGTGTTTAGGAGTGATTTGGGCTATGGAACATTTCAGACCCTATGTTGAGGGCCTGCATGTAACTATTTATACAGACCACAACAGTCTGAAGTGGTTGATGAGTCGACCCAATCCCTCTGGTCGTCTGGCTAGGTGGTCTTTGCGACTACAGGATTTTGATTTCACCATCGTCCACAAACCAGGTGTACGGAATAGCGTCCATGACGCGTTGTCACGTAACCCGCTGACACACAGTGTCGACCCCATTGACATTCTGCCACCTCATGCAGTCATAGGTGGTTTGGATTTAAGGTGTCTCTCCTCAATCATGGTAACCTACAAGGAGCAAGTGCGGCAAATGCAAAAGGATGACCCAGTGATTGGCAATCTTATCAAAAGTCTTTAGGAGGGTGGTACAGAGGAGGACCACGTTGTTCAGGATGGTCTTCTTTATTTCAAGGATCATAAGGCTGCCTGTACCTTGCATCCTATGAAACAGCTTAAGCTTTTCGTGCCTACTCTGATGCGGCATACTGTTTTACATTACTACCATGACCACCCAACAGCGGGCCATCTTGGTGTGACGAAAACGTTGGCTAGACTGAGACAGAGGTTCTTTTGGCCAAAAATGGCAGCTGACATAAAGAGAGATGTTGTTTCATGCCCTGTGTGCCAGCTTACTAAGCCGAGTCAAAGAAAACCTGCAGGCTTGATGATTCCAATCGAACCGACAAAGCCTTGGGAATACACTGGGGTGGATTTTGTCGGCCCGCTGCCACGCACTCAGAATGGTAATGAGTACTTGATTGTCTTTGTTGACTACTTCTCAAAATGGGTGGAGGTGAGTGCAGTGCGCTCCGCAACAGCTCAGGTGGCAGCGAGTAAATTTCTTAGTGAGATCTTTGCCCGCCACGGGGCCCCAGTCTTTCTGATTTCTGATCGTGGTACCCCTTTTGTGAGCAATCTTTTTGAGCATGTGGTCGCTGCCCTTGGTACTGAACATCGTCTTACCACAGCGTACCACCCACAAACTAATGCCACTGAGAGAGTGAACAGCACTCTAAAAACTGCCATTCGTGCTTATGTGGGGGACAAACACACGTCCTGGGACAAGTATCTCCCACAAATTTGTTTTGCCCTTAGGACGGCCCAACATGAGAGCACAGGTCTATCTCCGGCTATGATGTTATACGGTCGTGAGTTGGAAACACCGCTTGATCTGTTAACACAACCAAACTCTGTGGGTGTTGATGACCCTGAGATACCTTACCCAGAAAGCTTGAGAGCTTCGCTGCAGGATGCGTATGATCATGCCAGGGCTGTGCTAAGTGCCAGCCATGCAAAAAGAAAACGTTACTATGACAAGAGACGCCGTATGGTTTCCTACACTGTGGGTGATTTGGTTAGAGTTAGGACCCACCCTAAATCTGATGCAGACGCAAGTTTTACGGCCAAATTAGCTCCAGTATTCACTGGACCATTTCGTGTTTCAAAACGGTTGTCCGATGTCAATTACAGACTTACCAATGTGAGCACTGGAGAGGATGCTGGTGTGTTCCATGTTGTGAATCTGCAGCCATTTCATATGTGGGACACGGTCATGCCTGATGGAGGTTCCCACATTGATGATGGGAGTGCGCTTCCCTGTGATGGGGAATTTGTCTCTCCAGGTGACGGATCCGTTGAGACCGACCATGTGGTTGGGTCGGACTATAGGAATGTTGATGAATGTTCGGATGCAATGTTCCCTGAAAATTGCTTACCAGACTCTGCTACTGACACTAGTGCTGCTGTGCCCTTCTCAGCCTCCGCTACTCAGGGTCAGGGTCGTTATGTACTGAGACAGAGGAAAGTTCCGAGGGTTACTTCTGATTGGTCAGTGCATAAGTGGACAAATCCATTTCATACACAAAGTTTTGAGTTGTGATAATGTGGTAACAGTGTTTTTGGTAATGTTATTAACAACTGTTTATTGTTTGTGTTTCTGGTTTTCCTCAGTGCACGTGTCTTGAAACTTTTATTTTTGGGTTACTAGCGCTCTTATTCTCTGTTACTGAGCAGGTGTACAGTGTACTTACATGTATGTTTGTACTTTCATGCATTGTTGTTCTTTCCCTCACGTGTGGTTTTTCAACTCTGTCATGTATGGGGGGTTGTTTCCTCGGCTGTGTACGGCTGGGGGCAGCCTTTTTTTTGTTTGGGGTGAAATATGTAACGAGTGGAGTGGTGCTACCCCTTTAAGAGCAATGTGCCATTACTTTATTACTGTGTATATTAATTGAATGTGCGCATGCGCCAGGAAGGGCGCGCTTCAGATATAACACCACATGTGTGTGAGAAAGTCTGATGCTGCAACCAATATTCCCTTTATTTTCATTTTCTCATATTAATGAGTATTTTTGTTTAGTAACATGTTATTATGGAGGTTTTCCCTGTGTACGGAGGAATAAACCGTTGTGAGTGAACTTTTGTGAGTTCTCCTTCTTTATTTTTGCGGGCCTAACATTGAAGAGCTATCCCGAATCTCCATTAACCTGTTACAGACTGATCTGAGCACAACCTGCATTTTCTGCTGGACTTTTCTCCTTGGTCAGTATTAATGTGGTTTCTTAAACAGTACTGTGACATTTTCATCATATCACCATAATTGTAGTTCCTGTGACCTAATTCTTTTTTTTTTCCCCAGGTTCCTTGTGTTTTGGCTTTTTGTACAAAGAGCAGTTCATTTGTTTTTAGTACTTTTTGCTTGAAGCTTACATTTAGATTTTCTGTATTCTGCATTTTTTAAAAATATATAGCAGTTTATTTAGTTTTAATTGTATTTTTTTTATATTTTTTATTTATTTACTTATTTATTTTAGATTTTTTATATAATTTTTAACTAATTTATAAATATTAACTATTTATTTTTCTGGTTATTTTTGTTCTACATTCTCATACATTAATAAGTTAATTTTACTTGTATTGTTCTTTTTATTAAAAAAGAAAAAATTGTTTATTACATTTTACAAGTTTACACATTGTCTCTTTCTTTGTTTAACTGTTTTTTTCTTCCTGAGACTACTACAGGTTATATCTTTTCAGGCTCGAGAGCTGTTACACCAGGAGGACTTTCAAAGTATGTGCCTATTAAAGTGAGAACGTCCTGTTAAAATGAATTTGACTAACAAATAAGTGTATTTCAGTATGTCTATTAGTTGCACTACTTTTGATGATTAAAAAGAAACCCATGGGTTACTTTTAGGGGTGTGCTGGATATACCGGATATATTAAATGCGCATACATATGTCAAAGTGACTTGTACAGTCAAATAAACATTTATTTAGACATCTTGTACATTTCATTCATTAATAAAATTTATTCACAGTAGTTAAATAATGGTAATAAATTAGGATAAGATTTCAGAGTTAAGAAATGCCAGAAAAAAAATCTTAATAATGTCAGATAACACTTAAGCAAAACACAGTCAGGTCAAAGTGTCCAAATGTTTTATCAATTTTACTGGTAGTCCACTGTATGAAGATTTTTTTGGTTGTAATAGGTAATTATGTCTATTTTGCTATCCTCACTTACATAAATGATCTATAATGTCCTGCACAAACTAGTAAAAATATAGAAAAATGTCTGCATAATTTTTGGTTTGACTATTTGCAAGTAAACAGAATAATTTATGTCTTAATGTAAAAAAAAAAAAAAAAAAAAGCAATGAGAAATTAAATAAGAACAATACACAAGCATAATGGATTTGTGCAGCTGATCTTAAAGTGACAGCATCCATATTTACCTGCTGTCATTTATTAATGCTAATTAAACAATAAAAAGAGAAATATATATTTGTCAAGATTTTTTTATTTTTTTTTTAAACTTTTGACATTATTAAGGATGCCATGGAAAGGGAAGAGATCTCAGGCTCAAAAAAAACGTTGGAGAAAGTTGACCTGGGAAGACCTGGAAGATGAACAGACCAGACTCTCCAGGATTAACAAGGTACTATTGATATCTGTGTCTTGGATTACAAAAATGTAAATCAAAAATTTGGGACTAGGGCTTTCATAATTCCTCAATTAAATTTGAGTGCTTGATTGTTTAAAAAATGATTGCAATTTACTTATTTCAAAATGCAGCTGCCCCTGTTTTTCATTTTGTGACTTTCATTTGATTAAAGGACAATTTTTCCAGTCATATATTTAGTCATTGAAGATTACGTAAAATAGTGTTCTAATATCATATCACAGCCCTAATAAAACTTAATTTACCAACAACTAAATTATATTGGGGTGGGCAAAGTAAACCATATACTGTTTTAATGTTTTAATAACAGCAAATGTTACTTGGTTTATGTAATCCCAATCTCAAGTGTATTACTACATTAATGTTCTGACTGCAAAGACAATATTGATCATTTATATTTTCTGCACACTTGATGTGTACAAATGCCTTTTCTGTAGTCCCCACCACCCAAAATCTTATCTTAAAATTGTTTAGCAAAATGTTTTTGTCCCAAACACTATGGAGTGCAGTTTAACACAGATTATATAACACTAATTTTAAACAGCAGCCTGATTCCATGAATGATTATTTGCAGGTTTAACAGGCAATCACCAGTGCTGCTGTAGCTCAGTTTTCGGGTAGAATAGATGCAGAAGGTGGTGATAGTGCACCCAAAGTTTTGTCTGTGCAGGCATCTCATTGTCAGAACGATGTGAGGTATGATGAATTCTCAAGAAATCATCAGTGCACATGTGTAGCATGGATATTTTTGGCCAATCACAGTGAAGGGATTAAGTTCAAAATGCCTGACCTGGATAGAGTTTTAGAGGAGGGTGATGCTTTGTATGTCGGGATTAAAATGCAGCTAATCGCCGATGAACGATTTACTAGGAACCATCTCACTATGGAGGAAGTGCCGCTCAGTGTTTCAACGTTTACCCAAACACTTAATGTGCGGAAGTCAGAAGTGAGGATGGGATACCTAAGAGCCAGAGTGACCCCTGAAATGGAAGGGTGGTGGATTCCTCTCACTGAAAGACTGCAGTGTCTCTCAACAGATGTAAGCCATGCACTGCTCACTGTTGCTCCAGAGTGTATTGCTGTTTTCAGAGACGGATCTGGAAGATATGGATATTTCGATTCACACTCAAGGACTGCTGAAGGCTTGCCTACTCCTGGTGGAACCGCTGTTATGTTAACTTTCACCCACCTCAATGACATGACTGACAGAATCCTCAAGCTCTTCCGGAATTATTCTCCTGAGGCCAGATATGAATTAATGCCTGTGTCTTTTGAAACCGAGCAACAGTCTGGCCAACTGCCTTCACCATCGGTTTGTGAACAGGAATCACAAGTGATTTCAGCTCTTCCAGAACCATTATTACACGTTGGAGCCCAAGAAAATCTTGTCTTCTCAGGAGCTAAAAACCAGTATACGGTAGATAAAAAAAAATAAGGACAGGAGAAGAAGAGAAAAGCGTAAAATGTTTACAATTTTAAAACAAGATGGAGAACCTAAGGACAAAACTACCATCAGAAAACATAAAAAAAGGGATCATGACAGAAATCGGTATGTCAACTGTTTGCATTTGAGGATAAAAAAAGAGCGGTTGTTAAGGAAAGGTATAATCAGGACCCTCTTTTCAGAAACAAAAAGAGTCTTTTGTAAGGAGGTACAGCACAGATACTCTTTTCCGGAAGTATAAGAAGGATTACATGATTAGGAGGTACAGCACAGATACGCTTTTCCAGAAGAAGATGAAGGATTACATGATTAGGAGGTACAGCACAGATACGCTTTTCCAGAAGAAGATGAAGGATTACATGATTAGGAGGTACAGCACAGATACGCTTTTCCAGAAGAAGATGAAGGATTACATGATTAGGAGGTACAGCACAGATACGCTTTTCCAGAAGAAGATGAAGGATTACATATTGAGGAGATACGCAGGTGACCCAGCGTTCAGAGCACATCACATCCTGAGATGTACCCTGTGCAAGACACAGAAATGTGTGGATGATGCTACGTATCGTGTTCATCGGTTGCAGTGCGCACTCAGGATAAAAAATAAATACAAACCGTACATCTGTTTCAACCAGGAGAAACCCCAGCCTTTGGTTAGCAACGCGGTGGAAATCGCCATTAATGCGTTCCATTGTAAAATTCAAAAAGGCCCTACACATGTCTGCACAGTCTGTCACAGAGCCCTGTTTCCTGATCAAGTCAAGGTCTCTAATAGGACGAGTTACGACAAAAACTCTTTCAGCATCTTGCTTAACCGGGAAATATGTTCACACTTGTGATGGTGCCTGCTCAGATTCTTGTGTAGTTCCAGAGGAGAGAAGACAGGAGTGGATTTGCCACACGTGTGACAGCCATCTTAAGAGGGGAAACATGTCTTCGATTGCAGCCGCTAATAAACTAGAATTGCCACCCATCCGTGCTGGAACGTCAGCTTGTTTCCAACATCATTCCATTTGCAAAAATCATTGCGTTGCCTAAAGGACAGCAAAGAGCAGTGCATGGTGCTGTTGTGTGTGTGCCCTCTGAGGTGGAGACGACGGTCAACAGTCTGCCGAGACCAAGCAGCGAGTCCCAGCTACTGCAGGTGAAGCTTAAGAGACACGTCAAATTTAAAGGATACCAGCACTTCCATACCGTGAATATGCATAACGTACTTGCAGCCTTATCAAAGTTGAAAGCAGTGCATTCCGAATGCAGGGATATCTCCATAAGAGAAACTGCGATATTTGAAAATCCCCAAGATGAGGAAGTGGACGACACAGAGAAGCAGCAAGAAGTTGACGTTGCTGAGCAGGATAAGCAACAGGTTAGTGTTGAGGAAAAGGATGAACTTAGACCTGGTCTCACATTAGACACATGTATGCAGCCACCTGACATCGGACAGGATATCTTGTCATACGGCGAGGGAATATTTAGCATCGCACCTGCACAAGGAAAAAAGCCTGTTGGATGTTTCAAAATCCCAAAGCTGGAAGCCATGGCGTTCCCTGTTCAATTCCCTACCGGACAAAATACAATTGACGAGGCAAGACAAATAGCGATATCTCCTAGTATGTATTTCAATGCAAGATTGATTTGCGTGGACACTCGTTTTGCAAGTGATCAGAGTTTCCTTTTCTTTGCCCAGTTTGTGACAGAGACTCAACTCGCTAGAAATAGCATGAGTATCCAGCTGCGCAAGGGCAAGCCTATTACAAGAGATGGCAGAAGAATATCCAACAAGCTGCTTCAGGACAACCACGAGATTGAACGATTGGTACACAACAGGGACGCCACCCGTTTTATGCAACCACTGAGAGGCTCTCCGTTTTACTGGGAGAAAACATTGAGAGATCTACAGGCAATGATTAGACAGTTAGGAACCCCTACGTTTTTTTGCACATTCAGTGCCGCCGAAATGCGATGGCCTGAAATAATAACCGTGATCAAGGCCCAGCAAGGTGAACAGATTGACCTTTCAAAGCTCGACTGGATGACAAAATGTGAAATCCTCCGAAGCAACCCTGTCACTGTCATGCGCATGTTTGAGAAACGAGTGGATGCGCTCATGACTCATCTGCTTTTGTCGCCTACTCAACCCATTGGTAAAGTAGAGGATTACTTTTACAGAGTTGAGTTTCAAGCTAGAGGAATCCCACATATCCATCTACTTGTTTGGATAAAGGATGCGCCAGAGTTTGAAAATGACGACGATAAGGTCGTGTGTGACTTCATTGACCGCTGCATATCATGCAAATTGCCTGGTTCCGTGGCCGATCCTGAGCTTCACCGAATTGTCACAGAGGTTCAGCTTCACAGCAGGAACAACTCAAAGTCGTGTAAAAAAGGGAATTTATTATGTAGATTTGGGTTCCCTAAACTACCGATGTCTAGCACGATGATCACTCGTCCACGACCACAGCGTCCTGAAGAAGAGGATGACCCGGACGCTTCTTCATCAGGAAGCTGCATGTTCGCATCTAAAAACGCGATTATTATTAGGGGTCAAGCCCCGAATGGGACTTGGCAGCCCATAAAACCGTACGTAGGAAAGTTATGAAATTTGGCACACATGTAGAGGCCAGTCTTAGAAGTTACTGTAGCAACTTTGGTGTGTCTAGCTCAAACCGTCTAGCGCCACCAACAGTCCAAATACCCAATTTTGTGCTGAATCGTAAGGCCTAGAGGCAAAATTCTTGCAACATCAGAATCAGAATCAGAATCACAAAGGTCTTTATTGCCAAGTATGTTTAGGCAAAATTCTTGCAAAATCAGAATCAGAACCAGAATCAGAAAGGTCTTTATGAGGGACACACACACACTTACACACACACTTACACACACATTTACACACGCACACTTACTCACACTCGCACAGTCACATACTCACACACACACACTCTCACACACACACACAGACACACAGACACACACAGACACTCACATACACACACTCACACAGACACACTCACACACGCACTCACACTCACACACACACTCACACACACACACACACAGACACACACAGACACACACACACTCACACAGACACACACACTCACACAGACGAGGAACACACACACTTACACACACATTTACACACACACTCGCACACTCACATACTCACACACACTCACATAGACACACATTTACA
>NC_083468.1:12926764-12934264 GCF_030014155.1 Tachysurus vachellii | reverse complement strand
GACACCCACATTGACACACATACACACACACACAGACACACACACACACTCACACACACACAGACACACACAGACATGCACACAAACACACACACAGACGCACAGAGACACATACACACACACACACACACTCATACACGCACACACACACACACACACACGGGGTCAAGCCGATCAGATGTGCTCAGAACATGTCGCTGATGAACCATACCAAGTTTCCACACTCGCACACTCACATACTCACTCGCACACTCACATACTCACACACATACTCACATACACACACATTTACACACACACACTCTCTCACACACACACACAGACACACACACAGACACACTCACACTCACACAGACACACTCACACACACACACAGACACACACACAGACACACTCACACTCACACAGACACACTCACACACACACTTTATTGCCAAGTATGTTTTCATATACGAGGAACACACACACACACTTACACACACATACACACACACACTCTCAAACACACACAGACACACAGACACACACACTCACACTCACACACACTCACACAGACACACTGAAATAGTTTGGGTTAAAATAAAGAGACGGGAGGCATCTCATCCTTTGCTTGAACCTTTACTGAACAAATTTGCATAAGAGACAAAAAAGCTGTGCAAGTTTTCAGGCAGAAAAAAACGATTAATAATATTAGCGCGCGAGTCCCCTCAATCCCAGCATTCACTGCCATCTCTGGCGCTGATGCTCATGGGAAATGTAGTTGTTTAAACAAACGTTGAGGTAAACAACAAATGATCATAAACATAAAGCAACACTAAATTGTACTTTACATTTAGCATTGTTTAAGATCAATACAAGTGCAAATAATAAATTGCAACATCCCCCCCCCCCCCCCCCCGATGAACTATAGTTCATCACTCTCTAATCATCACTAAGTATCACTAATTTCCAAAGGATACAGTAACTGAACTGGTCTTCTCAACACTGTTCCAAGGGAAGTGCGCACAGAACATGCGCGTATTAATCCATCTCTCCCCAGGAAAACGTCTTCAATCTTTCCCGTCTTCCATGTCTGTCATGGGGTCTTGTCCTCTGCCACAAGTACGACATCTCCCACCTTCAGCACCTCTGCCATAGTGTTTACACAATGGTGAGCAGACCTTCATCAAATTCATCAAGTAGTCCCTGCGCCAATGAGTCCAAAATTCATTCAACAGCCTCTGACTGTATTTCCATCTCTTTGTCAAGGTCTCTCGATTTTGAGTAGCTGGCTGAGGGTTAGATGCAATGGTCTTGGGTGGTAAAGATGTAAGTCTGTTACCAACTAGAAAATGAGCAGGAGTCAATGGCTGAGGTTCATGTGAGGGGTCTTGAATTTAGCACAGCCTCTACTTCAGTTAAGATCGTGGTTAGCTCTTCAAAATTTAATGAGGCTTTACCCATGATTCTCTTAAGGCATGACTTTGTTGACCTCACAAGACGTTCCCAGAAACCTCCCCACCAGGCTGCTCGCTCGACTATGTACTTCCAGGTTATTCCCTTTTCAGCAAAGAAGATTCTGAGATCAGGCTCTTTGATTGACTTCCAAAGCTCCTTTAGATCCTGATTTGCTCGTTTGAAGGTCTTAGCATTATCTGAGTATATGACCTTGCAGAGTCCCCTCCTTGCTATGAACCTCTTTAGTGCCAAAAGGAAATTCTCTGTACTTTGACTTGAGACTAGTTCCAAATGTATGGCCCTAGTGACAGCACAGGTGAAAAGTGCTATGTACGCCTTACTCGTACCATTACTGGTCTTCACCAGGAGCGGTCCGGCAAAATCCACCCCAGTTGTTTCAAATGGAGGAGATTCGATTACTCTGTCCCTCAGCAAGGGTGCAGTGGCCTGCTGGACTGGCTTAGCCTTAAACTTCTTGCAGACAGGACACCTTCCTACTATCTGCTTAACAAACTGTCTACCTTTCAGAATCCAAAACCTGTCTCTGACTTGCATGAGTGTATCTCTTGTACCTGAGTGCAAAACCTTCTCATGACAGCTTCGAATTAACAGTTCACAATACCGGTGTTTGGCAGGTAGTATCCATGGGTGCTGCTCTCGAAAGGTGAGATCACTGCTGAAATCAGGCCTTGCTCATCAAGAAATGGTTTGAGTTCTTTGATTTTTGAGTCTTTATGTACATTCTGTCCTTCACTAAGCAATTTCATCTCTCAAATATCTCCTCTTGAGTCATTCTGACCCAATACAATTCAGCTGTCATTACCTCTTCAGCAGAAAGCTCTCCATGCTCCTTCACACTTGAGCGTGTATTGGTGAGGAATCTCTTTACCCACGCGGTTACTCTGAGAACAGTGCTAAGTTTGCTGTATTTGCGTAGATCAAGCAGCGTCTCTATTTTGTCTGTGCTGCTAAACTGCACTGCAACTTGGAATTTAGATCTGAGTTCTGCATTTGCCTCCTCTTTTGGAAGCTCTACATCTGCTGACACTAAAGAGTTCACTGACTGGAGAAAATCAGGTCCATTCCACCACAAGCGATTATCAATCAAATTGTCTGCAGATTGTCCTCTTGTTGGCAGATCTGCTGGATTATATTTTCCGCTGCAGTGTGACCATGACTCTGGTTTAGTGAGGCTCTGAATCTCAGTCACTTGATTTGCCACGAAGGGCTTCCATTTTTGTGCCGAACTGCGGATCCAGCTCAAGACTATCATTGAGTCTGTCCACATATGGAGCTGGCTTTCTCCAATTTTAAGAGCTTTGGCCAGGTTATGAGCTAGCCTGGCACCTATCAAGGCTCCCATTAGCTCCAGTCAAGGGAGCGTCATTTTCTTTAGAGGTGCAACTCTGGACTTTGAGGCTACCATAGTCGCAATCATTTCTGCAGTCTCACTCCTGCCTTGTAGATATCCAACTGCACAGTAAGCCTTTTCACTTGCATCACAAAAGACATGGAGCCTGACTGTTTCACTTTGCTGATTGTTCAATATGTGATACCATCTTGGAATGGCCACAAGGTGTAGCTTTGGCAACTCGTCACACCACTGCTTCCATTTGTGGGCTAAATCTGGGGGTAGTTCTTCATCCCACTTGAGACCTCGCTCCCACATTTCCTGGAAGAGGCATTTTACTCGGATGGTATAGGGAGTTAGGAAACCTATTGGGTCAAAGATACGAGATGATATCTGAAGGACACTCCGCTTAGTACTCTCTTTCCTTTTCAAAACATCCAGCACTTGCTGCAAGTTGAACACAAAGTCATCATGGTCTTGCCTCCATATTAATCCCAACACCTTCAACGCAACGTTTTCCGTCTCTGAATCTGCTGGGCTTTCAGTCTGGTCGTTCATCCATCTCGCTCTTAAGTCAGAGGAGTTGGTTGTCCATTTCCGCAGCTCCATTCCTGCAGCAGCCAAAATGGCCTTTGCTTGTGCTGTTATAGAACAGGCTTTATTTACCTCAGGTGAGCTTGCAATAAGGTCATCCACATATAGTGACTCTCGAAGTACTGCCACAGTTTCTGGCTGTTCAGACTCATACTGTTTGAGCTGGGTTCTAATTGTGGCCGCTAACAGAAAAGGGCTAGACGCAACTCCAAATACAACTCTGTTCATTCTCATAATGCAAAGCTTCTTTTCAGAATTCTGCGAAGAGGGATCATAGGTCCATAAGAATCTCACAACATCTCTATCCCTCTCTTTCAGTCCGATCTGCAGAAAGGCCTTTGCAATATCAGCTGTGAAGGCAATCTTGTGAAGGCGGAACTTGATAAGTACATGTAGTAAGTCTGGATTTAAGTTGGGCCCGATAAGCAAACAGTCATTGAGGGAGGGCAAACCCTCTTCATGTGAAGATGCATCAAACACTATTCTCAATTTGGTTGTGGCCTTATCGTCTCGGATTACTGGATGGTGTGGCATGTAATACTTCACTGTGCTGGTCTGCTCTGCTATTTGTGTGTCCTGTACTTCCTCACATATCTCTTGCTGCAGATATTCCTGAATCACATCACTGTATCTCTCATAGAGCACATTGTTAGTTCTAAATCTTTTCTTGAGAGCTTCAAACCTCTTTCTTGCAACATTGCCGTTGTCTTTAAGCTCAGATTCGTCTCTGCCACATTTCCATGGCAACTCAACTTGGTAGCGTCCGTTTTCATAGCATACCATCTGTTCAAATGTCTCTAGCACTTCAGCTTCTTCTGCACTTGGTGATTGGTCATGGACGATGCCAAGAGATTCAATTTCCCAAAACGCATGTAACTGCTTTGAGATCTGATCGTCTTCTGCCACGCTAATGTGCATACATGTGGTTTCCGATTCGCTTGAGTTTGAAACAATACCTTGAATGGTCCAGCCAAAGGCACTGTCCAGAGCCACAAGGGAATCTGTTAGCCTCTCAATTTTCCCAGATACGACCTTCCAGTAGAAATCTGCTCCAATTAGCACTAGAAGTTCTGGGTCAGCTACCTCAAGTGGAAAATCTGCAAGCTGCAGTCCCTTTTCCTTCATCAGTCTTTGAATATGATCATCAGGTACTTTCATGAGAGCTGAAGACACTTGTGGGGTCTCAATAGCATAAATCCACACATTTTCCAATATAATCCTTACAGTGTTACGCTTGGTCATGACAGAATTGGGAGAACCAAAGGTGTGGAGGTTCAATGTCTCTTGTCTTAATACTGGTAGCTGCAAACTTCTCACCAGCCTTTCATGAACGAAGCTTCGTTGACTACCTCCATCTATCAAACACCGTGCAATTTTTCTCCCTCCTGGACCCTCAGTCCATGCCTTCGCTGTCTGCAGGAACACTGTGTTTGGTTCTTTGGATTTTATATTTTCTGTACTTGACACAGATGAAACCACCGTGTCTGTCTTCATGCTAGAAACTTCTGGCATGTCTTCGCTTTGTTCACACACAGACTGATGATGGCGACGACTGCAGAGTGGACATGTAACACCCTTGACTATACAGTATTTTGCTATGTGTCTTGTGCCAAGACACAAAACATCTGCCCAATTTTTTCAATTTCTCTTTGCGTTCAGCTACTGAATAATCAGGACAACGCTCTGACTTATGGGTTGCGCTGTCACAAAATACAGTTTGTTGGAACTGTTGGACAAGCTGTGTGCAATGCAGCAGCTGATGGAGTATACAGTCTTTTGGGTCGTGATTCACTACTTGGCACTGCTTTGCTAAATGGTTTCTGAACACCTTCCCTTTGTACGCAATTGAGTCTTGTGAGCTGTTGTGCTCTTTCTCTGCTCTGAACTTCAAGATGCAAAAATGTCATGAACTCAGGTACACTCCATACATCATTTGTGCCAGCCTTTCGTGTATAACTGAGAGCAATGTCATTTGGGATCAGCTGCATTAGTATTGGACAGAGAAGGCTGCCATAAGTATCACAGTGAATGCCTGCAGACTCTAAACTGCGAATCTGTATCTCACATTCGTCATACAGCTGTCTTAATGCTGTGATGTCATATGATTTCTTAACGGGAGTCAGGTTTAACAGTCTGGACATGTGTGCATTCACTACAAGGTCCTTCCTTCCAAATCTGTCACTAAGCAATGTAATTGCAGCATCATAATTACAATCACTCAGTGTAAGGCCTGCCACTGCCTTAGCTGCAGCTCCAGTTAAGTAGGATTTCAATTAGGTGAACTTTTCTCTCTTGCACAGTGCAGCATTTAAGTGAATGGCAGTCTCATATTGGTTCCAAAATTCTTGCCAAGCCCTTATTTCTCCATCAAATTTGTCAATAATTAACTTTGGTAATTTAACTGACTGCCTATTACTGACTGCACTTACGTCACTCTGACGAGCAGTTGACTCTCTGCTGCCTTGAATCAGTCTGGTGGCGCGTCTTTTCCACAACACAATACGGTCTTGATATTCCTGCGCCATGTCAACCTCGTCCTCGAGTTCGTCTGTCGGCATTGCGTCCTCTATTCCCTTGTCCAGTTCTGATAAGCTTTCCTCTCTCGTACTCAACAATGACAACAGTTCACGCAATTTCTCACAATCCGCGTCATCCTTGTTGCTCTCCTCTTCTATACGACTCAAAAGCTTTGTAGTAGAAGCTCTAATCATTCTGCGCTTCCATCTCATTCGCTCATAGCGTTCAGCCATTACCGCTAATTCACTCACCGGCAGCTGCGAGCTAACTCCAAACGTCTTGTTCAAGTTCGTTAATAAAGTCCAAATATCCCGGGTTTCGGCACCATGAAATATCCATCCATCCATCTTCTACCGCTTATCCGGGGCCGGGTCGCGGGGGCAGCAGTCTGAGCAGGGACGCCCAGACTTCCCTCTCCCCAGACACTTCCTCCAGCTCCTCCGGGGGAATACCGAGGCGTTCCCAGGCCAGCCGAGAGACATAGTCCCTCCAGCGTGTCCTAGGTCTTCCCCGGGGCCTCCTCCCGGTTGGACATGCCCGGAACACCTCCCCAGGGAGGCCTCCAGGAGGCATCCGGAACAGATGCCCGAGCCACCTCAGCTGACTCCTCTCGATGTGGAGGAGCAGCGGCTCTACTCTGAGCTCCTCCCGAGTGACCGAGCTCCTCACCCTATCTCTAAGGGAGCGCCCAGCCACCCTGCGGAGGAAACTCATTTCGGCCGCCTGTATCCGGGATCTTGTCCTTTCGGTCATGACCCAAAGCTCATGACCATAGGTAAGGGTAGGAACGTAGATCGACTGGTAAATAGAGAGCTTCGCCTTGCGGCTCAGCTCTTTCTTCACCACAACAGACCGGTATATCGACCGCATCACTGCAGAAGATACACCGATCCGCCTGTCGATCTCCCGCTCCATCCTTCCCTCACTCGTGAACAAGACCCCAAGATACTTAAACTCCTCCACTTGAGGCAGGAGCTTTCCACCAACCCGAAGGGGACAAGCCACCCTTTTCCGGCTGAGAACCATGGCCTCGGACTTGGAGGTGCTGATTCTCATCCCTGCCGCTTCACACTCGGCTGCAAACCGTCCCAGTGCACGCTGAAGGTCCTGATTTGAAGAAGCCAACAGGACAACATCATCTGCAAAAAGCAGAGACGAAATCCCGTGGTCCCCAAACCGGACTCCCTCCGGCCCCTGACTGCGCCTAGAAATCCTGTCCATATAAATAATGAACAGGACCGGTGACAAAGGGCAGCCCTGCCGGAGTCCAACATGCACCGGGAACAAGTCTGACTTACTGCCGGCAATGCGAACCAAACTCCTGCTCCGGTCATATAGGGACCGAACAGCCCTTAGCAGAGGGCCCCGGACCCCATACTCCCAGAGCACCCCCCACAGATCACCACGAGGGACACAGTCGAATGCCTTCTCCAGATCCACAAAGCACATGTGGACTGGTTGGGCAAACTCCCATGAACCCTCCAGCAACCTGGTGAGGGTATAGAGATGGTCCAGTGTTCCACGACCGGGACGAAACCCACATTGTTCCTCCTGAATCCGAGGTTCGACTATCGGCCGAATTCTCCTCTCCAGTACCCTGG
>NC_083468.1:12899264-12919264 GCF_030014155.1 Tachysurus vachellii | reverse complement strand
TGGACACAACATTAAAAATAATACAATATAAATATTAATAATTTATTACCTTTTTTATCAATAACAATGTATTTAAAACAAAAAGATTGTTTTTGGTAAAGTTTAAAAATTACCTAAGTTAATATTAATACTTTTCAATAATTCTTATCACCTCGCGCACACTGATAGGACAACATACATCACATCCGGTCGGCATATCGGATGCGGTGTAGTCGCACAAGTTCAATTTTTTTAACGGATCCAACGCTCAAATCGGATCCGAAAATCACGGATCCGCAGATGGTCGGCACCTCACGCAGCGACCTTGCGACTCTCCATAGGAAATGAATGACTTCCGGTTTATCGTGTGCAGTGTGAAGGCGGCGGACGCGCATAATGTTCATATTTCTTGGGGGGAGGGGGGTGTATTGTGTCTTGTGTCTTGTCCAACCAATAAGCTGAAGCCAATGAATGATGTAACTAATGACGTGGCTTACTTCCGTGTTATTCAGAGATTA
The DNA here is from genome assembly GCF_030014155.1 of Tachysurus vachellii. Lineage (NCBI taxonomy): Eukaryota > Metazoa > Chordata > Actinopteri > Siluriformes > Bagridae > Tachysurus > Tachysurus vachellii. The sequence continues at coordinate 12,918,767 of NC_083468.1, read as the reverse complement.
TCACAGTTTCCGCTTTGGTCTGGTGTAAATTAAGAATACAGAGAAGTGTGTTAGATCTGTTTGTTAGCCAAAATCATATTGGGAGAAAATGCCCTTAATTATAATATGTGGATTTCCTTGCAGCGGCAAAAGTCGTCGAGCTCAGGAATTAAAAGATTACTTCATCAAAACTACAGATAAGCAAGTTTGCATAATTGGAGATGAAATACATGGTATTGATAAGAACTCGGTGTATGCAGGTGAGTTTCAAATAAATGCCCTCAGCTTAGATAACTACTTAACTGAATATTTAACACAGATATTCGAATCATTATGGTTATAACACTTAGTTGTGTTACAAATGCCAAAGCGGCAACCGAAAAAACATGGTTTAAAAAAATACAATGGACAAAAGTGTTACATGATGGGTACGTATGATTGGCTGTCTATTTTCTAACTATATGTCTCAAAAAAATGTCTCACTCACTCACTCATTTTCTACCGCTTATCCGAACTACCTCGGGTCACGGGGAGCCTGTGCCTATCTCAGGCGTCATCGGGCATCAAGGCAGGATACACCCTGGACGGAGTGCCAACCCATCGCAGGGCTCAACCAAATGTATATGTGTATAATTTGCTCCAATGTTTTCAAAGTAAAAAACAGTAATTTATAATTCCCATTCCCTTCCCTTCCACTGCATCAGCATTTGGCATAAGTATTTCCGGATACGGCACCTGTTTACACAAATCGGACAGTGATTTCTCCGATATCTTACGTGTATATTGTGTTAAATGTGCTAAACTGTACTATTTATAAGTCTCATATTTATTATTTCGCGATTACTTGGAGAAGTAGACTTGTTTTATAGACCATTTCAACGACGTGGGTTTACGGAAGTGACGTCTTTAGTAGTGATGGGAAGTTCGGTTCTTTTCCGCTAACCGGTTCTTTAGGACAGTTCGTTTTAATGATCCAGTTCAATAATTCAATTCACCAGTTCTTTTACGTCCGTACGTAATGACATAATTCAAAATGACGTAATGACATAAATTCCTTCATCCCGCCGCTGCCGGCAGATATTAATACAATTTAACACATTTTAAAAGTTCTTTGTCATCATAACTTTAGTTGAATACGTTTCTTACATTTAAGTTTTGCAACTACAACACCCAGTACAGGCACTGATGTGCAAACGTGGGTGTTTTACGTATCTTAAAGATATAAAGTTAATAAACTAATCATCAACTTACAAAAACTTACAAAAAAAAGTAGAATTTTGAAATGTTTCTTTCGCTCCATTAGTTGTTTCAAAAACTAATGCAACTGAGTTAAACACTAATACGTTGATAAGATATTAAATCATAACCATTTACATTTGTTGCTGTATCAGTTCAGTGATTTACACATGCGCAGTAACAACAGCTCATCGGTTCTCAGTATGTTGGACGCATCTGAAAGAAACAGTTCTCAGTTCAGTGTACTGATGATTCGCTGTATCAGTTCAGTGATTCAAGCATGCGCAGATTCAACAGCTCATCGGTTCTCGGACGCGTCCGAAAGAAACAGTTCTCAGTTCAGTGTACTGATGATTAGCTGTATCAGTTCAGTGATTCAAGCATGCGCAGTATCAACAGCTCATTGGTTCTCGTAGGCGTCCGAAAGGAACAGTTCTCAGTTCTGTACTGATGATTCGCTGTATCGGTTCAGTGATTCACGCATGCGCAGTATCAACAGCTCGAGCTCACAGTTCTCTCAGCACAACGTCTCAGTTTAGTGTACAGGAGTTACTTATACTCCAGGATATTAGTTTATTTAGAGTCGGAGGTGCTGTCAGGCATGACCGAAAGTGAGTAACCTTAGTAACTTGTGGCTCAGCGCTGACTCAAGACGCTAACTGTTTAGAACGAATCAGTCCGATTTGGTGAACTGGTTCATCCAGTTCACTAAAAAGAACCGGTTCAAAAGAACGATTCGTTCAAGTACCGGCCATCACTAGCCTTTAGTCCTTGAACGTTTCCGGATAGTTGTTGCTCATATACAAAACATAGGCAGGAGAGCATTTATACACATTGAGATTACGATCCTTTATTTTATTGTGCGATTAAAAACTTATCAACAAGTTTATATTTGTAGTTAAAACAGCAACATAAGTCTAAGCATCAGAATATTAAAAATAAAACACTGTAGCAACTAGTGTATTGCTTGCACCTTATTGATTATTCGTGACCACACACGATTCTGGAACACAACAACAGGGCAACAAATTTCACCAAACCCTTTTTTATGTTCGTAATTCGCAATAATGGCACATAATTATTTTACTTGCATACAGTCAGTAATTTATTAATTGCTTATATATGCAACTGACCCAGCCATGCAAGTGCAATATCCACTCCACAGTAGGGCTGGGCAGTATGACGGTATATTCCGTTTCCGCGGAATAAAATGTCCACCGTTACAGGTTTTTCTATTCCGTGCATACCATGAAATTCAAATTAGTGGGCGTGGTTAACCTCACGTGTAGCACGCCTGAATCTGAGAACGATTGAGAAGCGGCACATAAGCGTAGATAAGAAGAAAAACATGGAGAAAGACATGTATGCTGGTAAAGAAATCCCACAAACCAATCATGAGCAGGAGGAGGAAATTGTTGTGAAACGAGGCGCGACATCAGTGGTATGGACTTGATTCGGGTTTACAAAGGCTGACAAAGAGCAGACAAATGTGATTTGCAAACTGTGTCACACGAATGTAACCGTTAGCCATGCTAGCATGAGTAACTTGTTTTATCATCTAAAAATGAGGTTGATCTAAAAGTTGAGAGTCTCATTCACTACTACTGCTAAATAAAAGAAAAATTAATAAAATAAGACGAGAAAGCCTATTCCTATTCTAACACGTTAAAGTGGTATTTAATATATTAAGCACGTTCCTTTTGTTGATTTACCTGAAAAAATATTATTCTGTGATATATACCACTACCGTGAAATAAAATAACTTATTCCGTGAAACAGATTTTTGGTCATTCCGCCCACCCCTACTCCCCAGTAACTTTAATGACGAACCATGCAAGTTTTTGATACAGTTTGACTTGCTCCACCTTCACCACAGATAGGATAAATGTCATCCACACTGTTGGAGCTGATGTTCCCAACTTTTCTGGTTAGAAAATAGTTAGAATTATCCAGACTGCGTTAAGCTTTTACAACTTTTCCTATATAGATGCACTCAGTTTCAACCAGATAATTATACACATCTGGTACGTTAATGAGGTAAACGGTATAGGTTTTTACTTTAAGTTAAAAAATCAGTAATATTTAGACGGTCTGGTATTTCCAATTTATTGTTTATTTTGAGTTTTTGCAAATACTATAATCAATCAGCTTGAGTCAGACTTAAAAAGTTTTTTTATTTTTTTTTTTTTATTTAGACAAACATATGATTTAAAAATGTTGTAACCGGAAATGCTTCAGGACTAGACATGTTTCTGACACATTGCAACGTATTTGTTATTGTTTAAATTCTTAAAATGGTCTGTAAAGATGTCTGTTTACATGTGTATATATAAACATGTGTTTGCATTGCAAGGCAGAGATGTGCTAGCATGCAGTACTCCCACAACCTATGTGGCAAAATCTATCCTGCCTGTATATCTTGCGTACATGTGTCAGAAAAATGCTGACTGTTTGGCTAAAAGGTTTGTGGTGACCCAGAAATTGTTTAATAAGACTTGAAATTGCTTTTGTGCCTCTAATAAAATTCTGCATTATATTTTTAAGTTAGAATAAGGGTTTTATTCTTTAAGAAGGTGCTTGAACAGGCTGAATTATTTACACAGATCAGCCATAACATTAAACCCACTGACAAGTGAAGTAAATGACATAGATTATCTCATTACAAAGGCACCTGTCAAGGGGTAGGGTAAACTAGGAAGCAGGAAAAATTGTAAGTGCAATGTGCTGAGCACATTTGATGAGAGTTAATTGTGATTGTTAGACAGGTTGGGGTATATCTCCAAAACAGCTTTGGGGTATATACTATAACTTAACTATAATGTGGTCCTCTCATCATGTGTGAAAACATGGGGGTTGAAATTGCTTGTTTTAAAGTACTGTTCAGTGTAAGATATTGTACTGCATGCTCATGTCAGCTGCTCTCAAACTCTGATACTGTTTAACTCTTAGAGGTCCGATGCCTTTTTATGACCATATAGATGTTTTTACATGACATGAACATTGTTCTTATTTCAGTTACTTGTAGCATATTAATAGCACTACTGTCATTACACTATATTAAACCCATGTTCTGCTACAATAATATATAAGCAACATACATGTACAGTGTTACTTGAAAGTTTGTGAACCTTTTAGATATTCCTATATTTCTGCATAAATATGACCCAAAACATAATCAGATTTTCTAGATCAGAAGTCCTAAAAGTAAACAAGTAAAAACAAACTAGATTTGTGAAGTTTGTTGCGACAAACTTTGATGTCGGCTTTGACGAGGCAAGTATTCGCAAAGGCTGGTGCTTTTTGCAGGCGAGTGGACATAAGGGTTAGTGTTACTTTTGGATGCAAGTGGACATAAAACTTGTGAAATCTAGTGGAGCATGCAAAAACTAGCATGCAAAAACATTTGGATGCAAGAGGAGAGGAGCATGTGACATCATCAGAATACATGTGAGGAAGTTCCCCTCATTGTCCTGAGTGTTTTGATATGTCACATGTCCATGTTGTAAAAAGTTTTTTGATTTTGCATATATTGGGGGCGGGGCTGTGGCACAACCGAAAGGCCAGTCGGTACACCAATTTAAAACTTTGTTCAGAGTATCACCCTAAAGGAGCTGGCCAAGTTTGGTGTAGATAGTTCGAAAGCTTGCCGAGTTATAAACATCCAAAATTTATAATGGGAGTCTATGGGGAAAAAAAGGCCATTTTGAGACCCGGTACCGGAACTCGGATCGCTTAGGAAAGTAATAGCAACAAACATCAGACCAGGGTCTATAACATATCTGAATTTGGTGCATGTGGTTCGAAAGCCCTAGGAGGAGTTACTCTTGATATATTTTTGTCTAAGCTTAAACAGGAAATCAGAATGTTGGCTTCTACAAAGCCAACATAATAAATTGTATCATATTTCATAGTACAGAAGAACCTTCAACACTGGGATTTTGGTGGGTGTCCTCACATGAACTGCTTGCTTCAGGTTGTAACACTGTCCCTCTTAAAGGTATGCTGGGGTGCCAGACAGAGATAAATACTCTGTCAATTATAGTAAGGATTGTTAGTCCAGTCAGAAGGAGAGTGAACAAAGGACACATGTATCTTAAGGCATAATCATCACACATATCCCAAATCTTAGAAGAGTAAACCAAATAAGGAAGAAACACAAACTTTTCACCATAATGCAATATTCAGTGTATTCAATAATAACAGTGCACCAATTCCATCACACCACATAACACAATTTTTTAACAATAAACACCAGCATAAACACCAACATCATCATCAACAGCAAAAGTAGTCTGGAATTTGAAGGATTGTACATTTAGAAAATAGAGGTAAGTCACAGTCATCAGTTCATCACTAATGGCACTCAATCCACTGCTTCCAGTGTCAACCAAAGTGGTCAAGCAAAGTCTTACACATACTCACAACTCCACCAGCTTTCGTGAATTAAAGAACAGCTCTCAATAATCCCGTCCGTGTTAATCTTCATTCATTTAATTCCATTCCCAATGTGAATACCCATGAATTCACGGAATAGAATTAGCATCCGTTCGCCGACGTAGCAGACCTTCCGCCGCGACACACAATAACTTGGCGTTTTTAGAAGGAGACTTCCGGAGAACTGTTCTCTCTAAGTTATCTCCGTCATGGCTCTTTTAAACGCCTCTAGCACCTACGTCAACATGCTTCCGGGATTCCGGTGCGGACCAACATAGGCGCCATCTTTGTTGTGGCCGCTCTTACCACTACCTTGCCTCCTTATAAACTATGCCATTTATTAGAAATACAAATTCAATGTGTGCTTATGAAAGTGCACTGTTACAAGGTCATTTCACAATTTTATTTTAGATTAAGGTCAGGACTTTGACTTGGCCATTCCAAAAAATTATCTTTCTTCCTCTTTAATCATTCTTTGGTAAACAGACTTGGCTGATTGTGGTCATTGTCTTGGTGTGTGACTTACTTCTTCTTAAGATTCAGTTCTATTCCTTTAGAATTCACTGGCATAATTATGAGTTTATTGTACCATCATCACTCAAAAAAAATAAATTGTTGGTCTAACTTAATATAATTATCACACATTTGAATAGTGTTATCTCAACTTAATCTATTCAAATCAAAACCAAGAGCAAGATGCATCTTGACCCAATGAGAGAATTTTCCTTTTAATTATTTCCTGGAATTTCCCGAAAGCACTTTACTCTAAGCCAATTAATCTTATCCACTTTAGACAGACATAAACAACAATAATTGGCATAACATTTCTGGTTAAGTTAACTAAAGTTTATTTACTTTAAAACAACGTTTAATTACTGATTTCAACTAAAATGTATTACACTCTAATAAGTTATACTCTCAAAATAAATGTCTCAGGTCTTGCTTTATTCCAAATTCAAGATCATTCTGGTAAAAAGCAGATCATTAAAAAAATCAAAATAATAACATTATTATTATTATTATTATTATTGTTATTATTAATAATAACAACAATTATTAATAATAATAGCAATATTCTTATTATTATTGTTATTATTATTACTTATTATTATTATTATTATTATTATTAACAATACTCACATATGCAATGGAATACAATGTCAATGTCCGTGCACAATTGACAAATCAATTTCAAGTTAAAGGGGAAAAAACACTAGTTTGCACATCACTTTGCACTATAAGAGGCCTATTTTTGTGGCATCTTGAAAACACCATGCTCAATTGTCGATAAATATGCAATTTCAAATGAGTATATCTCAAAAAATACAAGGTGAATTTGAATAATTCTAACACCAAAATGAAAATACTATGTGATATTGCTGCAGAAGTGTGTACATATATCAGTTCAAAGTAAGAGAAGATGGAACACAGCAAATGGAAAACCTTCCACCTGTCAAATTTAGAGATTATTTCTCATTGAATTCATTCAAATGAAGCCTAAAAACCTAAAAAAATATATATTTTATAACATCTCACCATTAACTGTTTTTAGATTTATTGATTTATCTGTTGTGTATCAGAGATTTATAATTTATATAATAGATAAATTACAGAAGTGCTACAGAAGTGTTTACTACAGAAGTGTTAATAAAAGTATATATTATCAGGTCAGAGTAAGAGAAGATGGAACACAACAAAAAAAGCTTCTGCCTGATAATTTTACAATTTTGGAGAGCATATCTCTAATTCATGTAGTGAAAAACTAAAAACCCAAGATATCTATTTTATAACCTCTCACCATTAACTGTTTCAAGTTTGATTTATCTTGTGCATCAGAGGTATTATATAGAGGTTTTTGTAGTGGAATGTTTAGGTGCACTCTCCAGTGTTCCATATTGGCACACCTCTGTATCTGTATAGTTTCTCAGCTACTAAACTATAAAATATTTATTTATTTGATTTATGCATCTATATAGGTATTCATTCAACCCAAATATTACTATTTAGGGTTTGTTTTGGAATCTCTTCACCACTATACATTAGTTAAAATTACCTGCATCATGCCACAGCTGAACATGCTTCCGGGTTGAAGTAATCTCTGAGAGCATGCCAGTACTTCTGCAAATAAAAACAGCGATAACTTTGCCCCAAATACACAAAGCTAATCCATAATAGTCCATAATAATTGTTTATATACCTTTCAGCTGCTATAAGGTATTCCTTGTGGCTATTCAGATGAGCTGTCGATTAAAAACAAAATCACACTGTATTTTTGTTGCTAAATCTAGCTTTTCTTTTTTTTTCCAATTAGCATTTGCTCCAGATTCCTTTGGTCGATTTGGATGCTTCACCTGCCTATGGAAAGGTTTCAGCCGATAGAATCGAATAGCAAGCCCCAGATTTGTCATTTGAAGCAAAGAAAAGTTAGTGTGTCAGGGGTGATGGGCAATCGCCTTCTTTGTATTGTAAGGCTCTCCCAGACACAGAAAAGAGCATTGACAACAAACAATAGTCTTTTTAAGCAACACAGACATAGGATTACAAGAAATGAGCAGAGGTTTGTAATCGGGCTGGGCGATAAAACGATAACGATATGTATCGCAATAGACACGTGATCGATATCAATAAAAAATGTGTTCGATAAAACGTTCAATATTTTTTATTCTTCGTAGAAAGAAGAAAACCAAGGTTGCGAAGCAAGTTTGGTTGCATTAACAAAGTCACTCACTCTCTGGTAACCTCGCAACTTAGGGAGTGACACGTTAACAGCAATCATGTAACAGTATCAAGTTTGGTTGTGCCCTATCGTTGTCTCGTGCTGGGCTGCTGGATTCCTCTTCAGTAACCGGCGACTGATAAGCAGAAAATGAATTCTGCAGCGAGCGAGGAAATTGTAAATAAAAGAGGAAAAGTCGGCTGGCCAGTATGGCATTTTTTTTGGATATTATAAGTCTGACTGTAGTCAGACCAATGTCGTCTGCAAATTATGCAAGACCGTCGTCCCCGCCAAGACTGGTAATACCACGAACTTGATTTACCACCTTAAGCGCGCTCACCCTTTGGAGCACAGCCGTATTCAACCAACAACATCTGTAGCTGCAACACCGCACAAGCAGCAGTAACACACACACACAGAGCCGATCGGCCCTATACGCTCACTACGCAAGTTGCGTAGGGCCTCATTTTACAGTGTGTGTTAATGTTTACTGTGTAGATGACAATATGAAGCAGAGCTATCCATCTGGCCATGAAAAGAGAAAAAAGAAACAAAATGAGAGTGAAATGCGAGAACAGCAATCAGGTAAACTTGTGTTCCCTTCAAGTTTGATGTCAGCAAGAGCAAATAACAGTAAAGTTAAGTTGATGTGATTCTGTCTCTAGCACTAACCCACATACACACACTCTTAAAGCAATGCTGTCCAGACCAGAAGCATCGCTGAGCTCTATGTTTATATTTAACACTTTGCACTATTTTATTTCACTTTATTAAGCATTTCTTACATTTTCTTTCATTTTGCACCTTAAATGTTAAGAGATAATTGTTAAGTGTTCATTGTGACTTATGTTTATATTTTAATTATTTGAGTTTTCCATGGTTGTTGGTTCTGTCTTAATAACTGAGGGGATTATGATCAGAGGAAGGTTAAGTTTAAAATAAAAATGTTTAAATGTAATATATATTTCTCCTGGTCCTTATTTTAAATGGGTCATAACAAATATCAATAATTATCGATATTGACCGATATGGAACACTGATATCATGATACAGTTTTCAGCCATATCGCCCAGCCCTATTTTGTATTGAAATATGATTTATAATCTCAAAATACCAAAGGAAAGAGCAAATTTATTGTTATGTCTGTATGAAGTCTATTTTTTTTCCTCTAGTTCTGTGAGATTTGGTTACAGAGTACTGATCCTTTTTTTGGACATTTTGTCCAAACAGGGACAATTATGCAGGATGTAACATATACTCTTTATTAGGGCTGGGCGATAAAACGATAACGATATGTATCACAATTGACACGTGATCGATAGCGATACAAAATGTGCTTGATAAAACGTTTGATATTTTTTATTCTTCGTCGGAAGAAAACAGAGGTTACGAAGCAGGTTTGGTTGCATTAACAAAGGCACCCACTCTCTGGTAACCTAGCAACTTGGGGAGTGACACTCTAACAGCCAATCATGTAACAGTATCATGTCTGGTTGCGCCATATCGTTGTCTCGTGCTGGATTCCTCTTTAGTAACCGGCAACTGATAAGCAGAAAATGAGCCGCAGCGAGTGAAGAAATTGTAAATAAAAGAGGAAAAGTCAGTGCACCAGTACGGCAGTTTTTTTTTCTCTTTGATGCAGAGCTTATTGCTTGTATGCCCAAATATCTTCTATGTTCTAATTTGCATAGCCTATTGAAGTTTACTTTGTGGAATTTTCACTATCTCAGTGGATGTTCTCCATGGTCTACACATGGCATGTAAATGTAAACGTTATGCTCAGCAACCACTGCTTCTCTTATCTGTGCCATAGGATCAAATTTGGTTGACAATGAAGCTATCTGCTGTTGTGCATGCAGTTTCCTTGAAGAAACTGGCCAGAGTTTTCTTCTTGGCTTTAGCAGCGGATGGACTATCCATTTTTAGGCTATCATTCTCCATCACTGCAGTTCTTTGGCCAACAATCTGCTGCTGGTGAATTTTCTGAAACTGAAAATGCACAATTCAGAAATTTGTTGCATGGAATTTTTACTAGTTTAAGTACACTTGCTATCAACTGCAAGATGGCTCCTTCCTTTAAGGCCTGGGTCACTTTTGTAGAGATGTATTGTGTTTGGAACCTTGGGTCTAGAAAAGTGGTCAAGTTTAGCAAGTCCTGCATGCCTTCAAATCACTGAAATCAAAAATTCTTAGCTACCTCAACAATAAATATGGTCAGGTCAGTGTCTGCTTCATTTTCAGCCAGCACCAAGGTTTTCAGAAGATACAGAGCAGGCTTCATGCAAGATATGCTCACATAACGTTCACCTGATAAGGCATCCATGAAGTAATGGTGTGGGCTTAGTGCCTTGTTTACAGGGTTCAATACCTCCAGGAATTGCCATGAAGGGAGTAGGTGTCGCACTTTGCGGTCTGTAGAGAGAACCTTGGACAACGTACTTTGTTGCTGAGTGGAACCCCATTTTGTTGGGCAGTCTGTCACCATGGCATGCTCTGAAAGTTTGGGCTCTCGTTGTGCTTCCCTCAAGGCCACTCTTTCATTCCAACTATGGAAGAAATGGCCCACAATCAACCTGCATATCCCAGTGGCACAGTAGCATTAGTATGCCCAATTCCATGTTAATAGCATAAATAGGCCACTGTGTAGCACACAGAAATTTACATTTGTATTTAAAATATTTTTTATAATAAGGCCACGACTTGAGCAAGGCATGTCACGTCATGTCACAAAATATAAAATCAGTTTAACTTCCAATGGCCAAATGATGTCTATGCCCAAAACACTGGATTCTAGTCCACTGATTAAGCTTCACTGTTTTGGACAGTTTTGGTGCCATTGTCTGTTGTGATAGTGACCTGACGCTACTCACAGGGCTCCCACGCAGCTGGTGCCTCTCTTAGATTTCTCCAGCGTGGTCATCATGGAAATATGATGTTTGTAGGCAGTGGCTTTTCAGTTCAAACTAGTCGACAAAGTGCACAATCAACCTAAAATATGGTTTACTTGTCCTGCTTTACCACAGGTCTGTAGTAGTTGAAAAGAATGTCACGTAGCCTTTTCACGTAGATTAGGGATCACTACTTGAGAGAAATAATTTCGTGAGCGTAGCTGGTACCTCTTGTCCAGTGTGCGGATCATTTTCTGAAATCCCACTTTACTAATGATGTGTATGGGCAACATGTCTTTTGTCAAGCAGTGCATTATGGAGTCTGTGATTTCTTTATTTATTCGAACACAGCTGTAGTTATGTTTTGTTTTGTTTGGGTAGCAGCTTGTGCCTTGTTTCCTTAGGCTGTCTCTTTACTAATCTTGGTTTTCTCTGTCATGCATTCATCACATTTCTCAGTGTTGTTTCAGGTCCTGATAAAAAATTTGTCGTATTGCCATGTGATTTTGCAATTTTAATTTAGCAAATTTTGTACAGTACCTCATTTCTGTAATCTTAAAGCCAAAATAACGCCATATAACAGAGGTTTTTTTTTTTTGGCTACCAGTTCAGTGTCAATCTCCTCCACATCCATCTTCTTTCTGGTCTCTGTGCTATACACCGGATACAATCAAGTGACCACACATGTGACACGTGCACAGACTGTCTGTTTTTTTTTTTGTTAGGAGCATGGAAAATCTGCAAACTGTTTTCAGAAAGTATGTGTTGTCAAGTCCACAAATGCATTTCTTTATTTAACTCTGTAACCGTAGGCTTCTCCAGAAACACTTCCTGTCTTCTGCAAGAAAATGTTCTCTCCATCTTTGCTTGAATATTTTGTCATTGACCTCTGTCAAAAACTCAACTCGTTCCTTCTCCAAACTGTCAGATGTTTCCCCCTTGGGATGCTGTGGGTAGTAATTCACTTATGCTCCTCTAGGCTTTTTAATATTAGAAGCTGCATGGCCAGAGGGGAGATCTTGAATAGACGTAAACCGATGATCATTAGACATAAAACTTGATACTAAAATCTTTCCTGTGCAAGTTTATTTTTAACCACCTGACCAGAAATGTGCCCCTTGTTCAGAAACTGGTGTAAAGACTGTAACACTGGAATATATTGAAATGTACTGTGCTTATTAGCATCTAAAATATAATCAGCTTTATATAATAAATATAATAACACCCCATCCTTTCCAGAACACTTTCCTACAGGGTTGACTATGCATACAGCAGAAGCAAGCTCTTCTATCAGTTCCTCTATAATTTGAGATAGTAGATCGTACAACTGGTATAGAAGCAGAGTTCAACAAAGAGTGTAGCTCTTTTATTAATTTGTCTACTGCAGAAGCAGGTACATGCAGTGAGTTTTTAACCTCAATAGCAGCCACCCTACTTTTTGCTTAATTACGTCTGGCAGGTTCTCAACAGAAAGAATGTATGTCATTATGTGCATCTGGATTAAAAGTCTTTTAACTTGTGGATTGTGTTTTCTAGTTTAATAATAGTTTAATAAGAAGGTACCATAAATGTTGGTCTGAAAATTACAGCCTACAAACATGCAACTACGAGTTGACTATATGACTATATCTAAGATGATTCCCAATACGAACAAAATAACCTTTTTGAGGAACGCTTAGCACGATCACACATAGTTAAATCATCATATTAATAAAATAATGGACATTTAAGAATGTTGCTAAAAATCTAAAATCTAAGCATGGAATCTTGTTAATTTTACTGTAGTATTGTACAACCTGCAAAAAAAAAGAAAATCATTAGCATGAGATGAAGAGCATTAAAGAAAGTTATGATAACTGTCAAAATAAAATGCATCGTAATCGGTGTACATTATAAATTGTGCTGCCTTCATCAACATGACCTGATGATGCTTGATAGCCAAAACCATAGTCAGGGTCTTCATCAAAACTCAATAATATAACAAAAAAGGACACCACCTAACTGCTGTGCTCATGCTCCACCCAACAGACATTTATTTACTCTTCCATCATTGTTAATTCGTTTTTACATCAATTTGCTTTGTTTTCTTATCAACCTATACAGCGATAACACATGGCTAATACAGCATGTTTGTCATGCTGGTCCGAATGAACTAACTAATATCTTATTATCCAACTGTCTGTGAAATTACTCTTGTTCGAACTAAGTGATTATCATGGAAATGTCAAATTAGACACAGAAATGTAGGCATTTGTATCCTTTTCATTTTTAACCACCTACAGTGGTGTGATAAAGTGTTGGCCCCTTCCTAATTTTTTTTTATTTTTTTGCACGTTTGTCACAATTTAATGTTTCAGATCATCAAACTAATTTAAATATTAACTGGGGGCAAACACTTTATCATACAGTGCCATGTAGGTTTGGTTTTCCTTTAAATAATAAAAACCTTCATTTAAAAACTGCATTTTGTGTTTACTTGTTATCTTTGACTAATATTTAAATTTGTTTGATGATCTGAAACATTAGTGACAAACATGCAAAAACTAAAAAAATCAGGAAGGGGGAATAAGCCCTTTTCACCCCACTGTAACTATATCTGAGAACTGTTTTAAACATAAATAATACATTTTAACTACTATCAGCCCAATATATACAAGGATGATAAAATGCTTTTATATTTACAAATTTTATTCCACCACAAAACTTCCAATTCCAGCTCTGAATACATGCCCAAAGCATGATACCACCACCATGTTTCACGGAAGGTACAAGGTCCTTATCCTGGAATTCAGTATTTTCCTTTCTCTAAAAATAACGCTTCTCATTTTAAATCAAAAAGTTAAATTTTTTTTCTCATTCCTCTACAAATTATTTTTCCAGTAGTCCTCTGGCTTGTCTGCATGATCTTTAGCGAACTTCATGGGCATCAGTGTTTTTTTTTTGTTTGTTTGTTTTTTTGTTTTTTTCCCCTTTTGGAGAGTAGTGGCTTTCTCCTTGTAACTCTGCCTTGAACACCAAGCTTGTTCAGTGTTCACCTGATGGCAGACTCATGAACATTAACATTAGCCAGTATGAGAGGCCTTTTGCTTAGAAGTTACCCTGAGTTTCTTTTTGACCCAACAGACTATTAAATGTCTTGCTTTTGGAGTGATATTTGTAGGTTGACCACCTCTGGAGAGGGTAGCAATGGTCTTAATTTTCCTCCATTTGTACAAAATATGTCTGACTATAGATTTTTGGAGTCCAAACACTTAAGAGATGCTTTTGTAACCTTTTCAAGCCTGGTGAGCAAAGTTATAAAGTTCTCAACAAAGTATAAAGTTATCAGAAATCTCCCATCATGAACATAAGACATTAATAACTTTTCTTTAAACAAAATAGGTCACTCATGGAGACTTGTCATTCCATTAACTGAAATCAGATGGACTCTAATTAGACCTTGAAATTAAATGCTAATCTTAGAGTTTCAAATACTTTTGCCTCTTACAGATGTGTAATATTGGAACATTTTCTTGAAAAAAAAATTACCAAATATAATACTTGTCTGAGATTGTTTGGGTTCACTTAGTCTGCTTTTATTACTTGTGTGAAAATCTAATAATATTTTGGATTTTTGGAAATTTCTATATTTGTATTTTTTGAGAAAATCAAGTTTAATTGTGTTTTAGTTTTTGAGATTTAATTTTATTTTCACAAAGTTTTGTGCCCTAGATTATGTACACCTGAGTCTTTGTTACAACATTGTTGCAAAAACTATCCTGTTCATTTATTCACATACTTTATAACAATACATTGCTTAATATTATGCCACTTTTTGTTTGAGTTTAGATAACTGTATTAATGTAGAATAACTGACAGTTGTGTATGCATTTTGACCCCTCTAATATTAACTATCATGAAAGCTCTGCACTCCACCCCACCCCCATGTAGCATGCTCTTAGCTGGACTGTGGCGGAATGTGGTTTTAACTCAGACATTACATAGGCAGGCCAGTGGACTGGCCCCATCCAACCAATTGGCTATTCAATTCTTGCCCTATAGGAGATTGACCTAGGGTCAGTATGATCTTCTTGTTCTCATTGCTTGACTATATCCTTTTTGTATCCTTGGTGCATAACCAGTGGAGTTCTGTGGCTCTGTGTTTCCCATTATAGGAGTAGGGAGCAGGAGTCACATACTGTATATGTGTGCGTGTGTGTGTTTATATATCGTCACTGTCGGGCGGAATCCTCATATCTCCAAAACCGTTATTTTTCAGGAAATTAAAAAAATGCTGTACCTTATCTGCAGTGCACAGGGTTTAGTCCGCGTTGCAGTGGATTGTCTTGCGCTAAATTCCTGTCCTCAGATGAGCACCAGAACTAGCGGGGGTCAAGATTTTTTTTTCTTTGAGCCCAGTGTTTTGAAGACATTTACCTCAGAAGACGTGTTGATTCGTTGCGACTCTTCTTGAGGAGAAATATGCCGCGAAGCTCTCCCACGGAGTGAGGAAGAGGTGGACAGTTGAAGTGTCCAATGGAGTTATGAGATTTGCGCTCAAGCTATTTTCAAGACTTTAGATTGGTTAATAACTTGTAAAAATAACAGACCCACGTGGGGACTGACCAATAGCATCAATATGTGAAAAAATATGAAGATCTGTCAATAAACAGCAGCAAAGTACTTGCCTGAACTAGAGAAATCCAGGATATAGATGAAACTGAAATACTATCTGAATGTACCATTTGAATGATGTAATAATTGAAAAAAGAGGAACAGGTCATCTAAACAGGCACCCATAACATTCATCTAATCTCAGTTACCGGTGTTTTCACTTCTCAAAATTATGAGAATTTTTTTTAAAACATTTTTTCCCTCTGTTTTTATGAATTAATGAGTTAATTATCTCAGAATTATGAGATCATTTTTCATAAAAAAAAATTTAATTGTTCTGGTTTTTCTGAATTAATGAGATCCCTCAAAATCCTGCCAGGAGCTTTATTTTAGGTGGATTGCATGGAAGTAAACATGTCCCGCCTTTCAAGTTTAATCCGGTTTTATTTTACTTTGGGTTTGAGACATTGGGAGATACTGCTGTCTTTAAGTAATATAAATGGTATTGTTATTAGTGCGTCAGCTTTGCGCAGACACCTCAAGACTTTGCGCCTGTTCAGACGAAAAGAACATTCTGATCTGCTTGACGTTGCTGTGTTTCTCCAGGATCAGTTGAACCGATATGATATGCTTCACGGATATAAGATGATGCATCTGAAATGCATTCAGGCTGGCTATGTGGTGACACAAGAGACAACCAGGCAATTGTTGAAAATACTGGATCCCCATGGAGTGCAACTGAGGCGCCGGAATCGTCTTCGGCAACGTTTGTATCATAATCCAGGCCCGAAACTTTTATGGCATGTTGATTCATATGATAAACTCAAACCATATGGGATCTGCATCAATGGTGCAATCGACGGGTTTTCACGAATGGTGATATGGCTACCGTGAAGCATACCATATCGGTTCAACTGATCCTGGAGAAACACAGCAACGTCGCATGTTCTTTTCGTCTGAACAGGCGCAAAGTCTTGAGGTGTCTGCGCAAAGTTGATGCACTAATAACAATACCATTTATATTACTTAAAGACTTGAAAAACAAGTTACAAGTTGAGGTTCAAGTTACATTACTTGAAAAACAGAACAATTTTTTTTTTTTTTTTTTTTTATGAAAAATGATCTCATAATTCTGAGATAATTAACTCATTAATTCATAAAAACAGCAAAAAAACTTTTTATTCATGAATAATTCTCATAATTCTGAGATAATTAACTCGTTAATTCAGAAAAACAGTAGATTTTTTTTATTCATGAAAAATTATCTAATAATTCTGAGATACATGTAATTAACTCGTTAATTCAGAAAAACAGAGTCGATTTTTTTCCTCAAGTGAATGCAATACGCTTCCGTACAAAGCACAGTCTTGTTCTCTTGCATACTTATTAATGGTGCTTGCAAAGCAACATTATTACTATTGTGCCGGACAAAACTACGGCGTGTAACTTGTCCCACAGCTTTTCTCCTAGACCCATGAATGACATGTCAAATCGACCGGCTCATTGAGGAGAGGTGTGCTATGACTTTTTTAAGCGATCCGAGTACCGGTACTTCCGGTACGGGGTCTCAAATTGGCCTTTTATCCCATAGACTCCCATTATAAACTTTGGAGGTTTATAACTCGGCAAGCTTTCGAACTATCTACACCAAACTCGGCCAGCTCCTTTAGGGTGATACTCTGAACAAACTTAAATTAGTGTACCGACTGGCCTTCCGGTTGTGATGCAGCCCCGCCCCCAAAATATGCAAAATCAAAAAACTTTTTACAACATGGACATGTGACATATCAAAACACTCACAACAATGAGGAAAACTTCCTCAAGAGTATTCAGATGACGTCACATGCTCGTCTCAACTAGCCTCCGGGATTTGCCACGTGCAAGCACCATTCACGTTTTCTTCAGGAAATGTACGTTCTAGTTATTATTAATGTGCTTGCAAAGCACATTATTGTTCTCTTGCATACTTATTATTATTAATGGTGCTTGCAAAGCAACATTATTACTATTGTGCTGGACAAAACTTCGGCGCATAACTTGTCCCGCAGCTTTTGTCCTAGACCCATGAATGATGTGTCAAATCGACTGGCTCATTGAGGAGAGGTGTGCTATGACTTTTATAAGCGATCCGAGTACCGGTACTTCCGGTACCGGGTCTCAAAATGGCCTTTTTTCCCATAGACTCCCATTATAAATTTTGGAGGTTTATAACTCAGCAAGCTTTCGAACTATCTACACCAAACTTGGCCAGCTGCTTTAGGGTGATACTCTGAACAAACTTTTAAATTGGTGTACCGACTGGCCTTCCAGTTGTGCCACAGCCCTGCCCCCAAAATGTGCAAAATCAAAAAACTTTTTACAACATGAACATGTGACATATCAAAACACTCACAACAATGAGGGGAACTGCCTCACGTGTATTCTGATGACGTCACGTGACCTCACGTGATGTCACGTGAAAAAAAAAATTACCACAACATGGACATGTGACATATCAAAACACTCAGCACGATGAGGGGAACTTGCAAGCACCATTCACATTTTCTTCAGGAAATGTACATTCTAGTTATTAATGGTGCTTGCAAAGCAACATTATTACTATTGTGCCGGACAAAACTTCGACGTGTAACTTGTCCCGCGGCTTTTGTCCTAGACCCATGAATGACGTGTCAAATCGACCGGCTCATTGAGGAGAGGTGTGCTATGACTTTTCTGTGATCCGAGTACCGGTACTTCCGGTACCGGGTCTCAAAGTGGCCTTTTTCCCCATAGACTCCCATTATAAATTTTGGAGGTTTATAACTCGGCAAGCTTTCGAACTATCTACACCAAACACGGCCAGCTCCTTTAGGGTGATACTCTGAACAAACTTTTAAATTGGAGTACCGACTGGCCTTCCGGTTGTGCTGCAGCCCCACCCCCAAAATATGCAAAATCAAAAAACTTTTTACAACATGAGCATGTGACGTATCAAAACACTCACAACAATGAGGGGAACTTCCTCACGTGTATTCTGATGACGTCACGTGATGTCATGTGATGTCACGTGAAGATAAAAAATTAGCACAACATAGACATGTGAAATATCAAAACACTCAGCACAATGAGGAAAACTTCCTCAAGAGTATTCAGATGACGTCACATGCTCATCTCGACTAGCCTCCGGGATTTGCCACGTGCAAGCACCATTCACATTTTCTTCAGGAAATGTACGTTCTAGTTATTATTCTTCTTCTTCCGGACACTTTTTCTGCACGTAACTAGTCCCGCAGCTTTTGTCCTAGACCCATGAATGAGATGTCAAATCAACCGGCTCATTGAGGACAGGTGTGCTATGACTTTTATAAGCGATCGGACCAACGATGTTCGCACAGCGACACCTCTTGACGTCACGTGTAGCCCCGCCCCCAAAATAAGCAAAATCAAAAAGTTAGCACAACATGCACATGTCATATATCAAAACACTCAGCACGATGAGGGGAAATGACGTCACGTATAGCCCCGCCCCCAAAATTAGCGAAATCTAAAAGTTAGCACAACATGGACATGTGACATATCAAAACTTGAGGGGAACTTGCTCGCGGGTATTCTGATGACGTCACGTGTAGCCCCGCCCCAAAAATTATCGAAATCAAAAAGTTAGCACAGCATGGACAT